>NC_136057.1:1411126188-1411301361 GCF_964261635.1 Lissotriton helveticus
ATACAGTGGCCCTTCGGTTCCTCCGTGTAAGTACACGAACTGCTGTCTGCAGCGGCGCTGTTCCACAATGTAGGTGCTGTGGGACAGAGAACTTCCAGTACCTATATATATATATATATCCAACACACAAGGTTGCCTGTTGTAAGAGGACCACATCAGGTAAGTTTTCAATCTTGCAACCTTTAATTGAGCGACGGCAAGAAAACAGGAGCAGACATTGTTGCAAACTATAGTCCATCCCAACGCGTTTCGTTCAAGGAAAGCACTTCTTCATGGGGTTCTGGGCTTTGGCAGTGAAATAAACCGGCAGTTTCAGCACACCTTTTCAATCATAATGTCCCCGCCTCAGTTGGTGTGGCCACCACTGTGGCCTAATGGTAGATGTAGTGCTGAGTGTTATTCAAGTGAATCGCCGTGATTCAAGTCTGCGTACTTCAAGTAGTTCCCAAGTGGGCGCGCTAACAGCATGTCAGTTCTTGAAAATTGCCACTCACTTCGCACATAGCGGAAATGTCGGTTGGCACCTCAGCACAGACATGGGCTCACGGCAGAAGAAACTCAGCTCCAGGCTCAGTGATAAGCCCAGCAAGCTTAGAAGGTGAGACTCGGTTGGGCTCTCAGGAACTAGGGAAAGCTGATATGCTGGGAGCTATAATTATGTTGGAAGCTGAGATGGGCATGGGACCAAAAGCTGGCAATACCTGGGGGAGCGATGCAAGCTTGACCGATAAAAACATAGCAACCAGTAGTAACAAAAACTATGAAGGAAGGGTAAATGGAAATGGGGAAGGAGTTTCAACTGAGGGAGAGTTCTTCTCGCCCAATGAGGACACGGAATCAGATCAAATTACCGAGGGAAGCTCAGACGAGCATACTAGCTCAGGATTAAGTACCTCTGGTAAAGACACTACTAGAAAGAAAATGAAAAGAACATCGATGTTAAGCAGGCAGCATACTGAGTTACCAGCGGATACTGGGAATCGGCTAATCTGGGATTACTCTGCAACTTCTCAGACATATTTAGAGGAGAATAACACAATGGAAGTACCTCCCGGGGCTACAGCGCAATCTGCCCCCTTTGATATCTTGTTCAACACCCTCAAACAAATGCAAACAGAAGCTAGGGCAGAAAGTCGGAGAGCGAGGCAGGCTTAAAAAAAAATACAGAATACGATGAGGAAAATGAACAAGCTGTATGATGAAATAGCGGACAGAGTAACGGAGGTTGAGGAACGCACGGGCAAGCTGGAGGATGACGTCGGGAGCTGGCAGACCTTCAAAACTACACAGGAAAAGCTATCGGAGGACTTCCAGTGGAAACTGGAAGATTTTGAAAATCGCCAGAGGCGAAACAATGTCAGACTCCTGGGTATGGCGGAAGGGCTTGAGGGGCAAGATACAAGACGCTTCGTTGTTAATCTACTAAAAGGGGCATTTCCCGAATCTGAGTGGCAGTGGGAGAAGGAGATACAGAGCGCGCACAGATTCCCCTTCACAATGAAGAAAGAGCGAGGAGGAGGGGGAGGTGGTCAGGGGAATTTGCCCCGGGCGATCCTTGTAAATATAGGGAATTACCTGTTAAGAGAAGAAATCATTGAGAAAGCTAGACCCGACAGTAGGCGTACATCTGAGGGTATTACCTTCTTTGCCAGGCCAGATTTTTGCCATGCCACAGTGGAGAGAAGGTGGAGGCTCAGACAGATGATTGCACCTTTTCAAGCACAGGGTTCAGAAGCCTATCTCCTTTTCCCAGCGAGGCTTAAAGTAATAACGAAAGGGAGAACTAGATTTTTCTTGTCGGAGATCAAAGCCCAGCAGTTCCTAGAAGAACTCAAAAGCCAGAAGGGCGGGTAATAGATCAATGTAATATCTGTTAGATGTTATTTAACTAGGGCCCTGGCTAGCAAGGCTTAGGGGGTATTCTGATTAGGATCAGGGGCAAAAAAAAAAAAAGGGGGTATCATTGGGTGTCAGGAACTCGGGTGGGAGGAGGGTGCGACTGGCACAATCTAAAAGCGGTCACACATAGGTCATTTCTGACCTATTTGCCAGTAATGGGGGGGGGGGGGAGGGGTCAGAAGGGGTGGGAAGGGTAAGGGGGTTAAAGGGGAGGCTGAAAAGGGGTCAAATGTTGTATAATTTCATTGAACTGTTTCAGCACATTGTATTTTTTATTTTTATGTTTATTTTTTTGAGTGCACCAAGTATATGGTATATAGAAATTGTAATTGATAGTACAGATGCAGTAACTACTGTTCATATTCATCTAGATGGTTCACCGTTGAAGGAACGTTCCATGTGTGTTAATGACCTGTAAGATTGCCTCGATTAATATATGTGGGCTTAATGATGTTAATAAGAGGGTGAGAGTGGCGGCCCTCCTTAAAAATCTGCAGTTAGACTTGGTATGTTTGCAGGAAACCCATATAGAGGCAACAAACTCATACCTTTTGGGGCAACTAGGCTTTACAGTTTTAGCATATAGTAGGCAAGGGAGCAGAACTAGAGGGGTAGCGGTTTTGGGCAGAAACAAGGATATAGTGGCTAAAAGGAAGCTGGAGGACCGATGGGGGAGATGGGTGATACTGGAAATTGGGTTTAAAGGTGAGAATTTCACTTTGGTAACAATATATGGATCCACGGAGGATGATCCAGATGTGTTTCAATTTCTGGATACAGAACTAGCACAATGGCCCGAGCCTGTAGTTTGTTGTGGTGATTTCAACATTCATGACCAGGATAGCTCATTTTTACAATCACAGAATAACTATGCGGGGAGAAAAAAGAAGGTACACAGAGCGCTCAAGGATATGGTGCTACATAATTCTCTCTGTGATCCATGGGTCAAATTACATCCATATTTGGATGGTAGTACTTTTTTCTCAGCTCCCCATAAAATTATGGTTCGATTGGATTATTTTTTAATCTCCAACTCCCTTTTTCCAGATTCTAGGATAGAGAAACATCCCCGCATTGTCTCGGATCATAGTCCCCTGGTGTTGACACTCAAGACGGGGCAATCGCTTAAAAATACTACTCAATGGACTTTCGAGACAGCGCTGCTAAAAGATCAGGTATATATAGAATACATGGTAGTTTGGATTAAATCATTTTGGGATATTAATAGAGGAACAGCACCCCCTGGGGTGGTCTGGGGTGGTCTGGGATGCATTTAAGGCTGGGGTGCGGGGGGAAACACTGAGTTTTGTTTTAGTAAAACAGAAGAAGGAGAAAGTGAGGATGGAGGAAGTACGGAAAAGGCTGCTAAAGGTGGAAGAAGATTTAGCCTCAGCTATATTTCAGCAATACCCACTTGAGCCGTATTTACTCAAAATAGTAGCGCTCAAAGCAGAAGCCATAGAAGGCATCGCAAAGAAAGCAGCGGAGAATTATTTAACTAAAAAAGAAAAAGCCTATGAACTAAGTGAAAGGGTGGGGCATATTCTTGCTATACGAACCAGACAGAGAGCGGCTTCAGCTGATATTAAAGAAATTTTGGATATACAGGGTAATTTAGTCACCAACCCTGAGTCGGTGAGGGAAGTTTTTAGAAGCTTTTATACAGATCTTTATACCTCAGAAAGTTTAAGGGATGTGGCGGATACAGGAGACTATCTAAGAGGAATTCGCCCCCCAAATCTGCCCCATGAAGAAAGAGAGATGTTAGATACCCCATTCCTTCTAGAGGAATTTACTGAAGCTTTAAGTAACTTACCTTCGGGAAAGGCAGCAGGACCAGATCAAATTCCGGTGGAGTTCTATAGAACATTCAAAGAAGTACTTCTAGCTGATATGTTTAACATTTTATCGCAAGCACAAAGGGGGGAGTCGTGTCCGGAATCATGGGGAGGGGCAGATATTATTGTAATCTTAAAGAAAGGGAAGTCCCAGTTGGCACCCGGCTCCTATAAGCCAATCACCCTGATAAATTCAGATATAAAAATCTACTCTAAAATGCTAGCAAAGAGGTTGGCGGGGGTCATTGAGAATTTGGTTGGTTCGCCACAACATGGGTTTATACCAGGGAAAGGTACAACACAGCACGTTAGGGTGGTGATAACAATGTTTGATGCGGTAGAAGTCCCAGGAGATCCTATGGCTGCCTTGTTCTTAGACGCTGAGAAGGCATTCGATAGGGTCTCCTGGGATTATTTATGGCTAGTCATGAAGTGGTGTGGATTCGGGGAAGGCTATATAAAAGCATTGCAGGTTTTATATCATGAACCTACGGTCCGGATTAGAGTTAACAAGGGACATTCGGCAGTAGTCAAGATCGGACGAGGTACCAGGCAAGGCTGCCCCTCATCGCCATTATTGTTCGCGCTGTATCTAGAGCCTTTTCTTGAAAGCAATCCTGGGATTACACCAATGATGGTAAATGGCTGTACAGTTAAAACTTTGGCTTACGCCGACGATGCCGCCATACTAACTCCAAATCCATCATCGGCCATAGTGGAGGTGGAAGCTGAGGCCCACCTATTTGGACAGGTATCTGGATACAGTCTTAATAGGTCTAAGACCCAAATAGTCCAAAATCGGCATGTTAGATATAATGATATAAGAGTGGTCAACTCAGCTGTATATCTTGGGGTGGCAATATCAGCAAATTTAGACTCGGTGGTTAAAACTAATATTGCCCCATTATTGTCCAGGGTTAAGTCAGATTTGGAAAAAATGAATAACTTACACCTGTCCCTATTAGGTTGTACAAATGTTATAAAAATGTTGATTTTGCCTAAGTTTCTTTACTTTTTTAGGTCTATTCCTTTGTTCTTTGAAACTAAATGGTTTAATGCTTTAGAGAGGACTCTGAACAGATTTATATGGGCCCAGGGTAAGACTCGAAGGGCTTATAGATTTATCTCCCTTCCAAGTGAGAAAGGTGGTTGGGGGGCCCCTGACTTTAAACTCTATTATTTGGCAGCTGCTATACAATATATGCAGGGATTAATGGGTGGGGGTGGCACCGAGAAAGGAGATATTTCTACCGAAGTCTATATACCAGTTTTGGCGGAAGAGGCAGGAAATTGTTTTTTAAACAGAATTGAATTCGGGTACTACAAAAGGACTAGATTTAAGACGGTCAATGCAGCAATTAAAATCTGGAACGCCTTTTTGAAAAAATCAGGATTAGGGAGGTACAATAGGTATACTAGGTTATATAAGAACAGATCTTTCCCAACTGCAGTTTTTGCGGATTCAACAATGGCCGGGTGGGTAGGTAAGGGAATTACACAGATTGGGGACCTGAGAGACGCAGAAGGGATAGTACAATTTACGGATCTGATATCTAATTATGGTATCGATAGAAGGGACTTCTTCAAGTACTTGCAAGTTAGGAGTTTCCTTAGTAATAAGCAGGGTGGTCCAGTAGGATATGAATGCAATGAAATCTTAGAGAAGATAAAGGTAGGCGGGGACTGCACGATTACATCATTTTATGCAGTTATGGTAAAGGGGAAAGCTGATGATATGGTTAAACATAGCAACAAATGGGCGGAGAAATTGGGTGAAGTCACTGTAAGGTTTGTGGAATCATTAGATCTGGGTCGCACAATTTTGTGCTCAGCTCCTCTTCAGTCTCAGCATTATAAAACCCTCTTTTCACTATATTTTACTCCAGCAAGTATTGTAAAATGGGGAGGTACGACGGGTATTTCCTGCCCTAGGTGCAATTCGCTAGCGGCGGATATTGTTCATATATTCGCTACCTGTCCCCAACTACATACTTTAATTAAAGACATTGAGCTTTTCTTGCATAGGTCACTAGGTATACAAGTAATCTTAACTCCAGCCTGGATTTTGTTAGGGATTGATCCGGTGGGGAATAGCCCACAGAAAGAATTTATGGCTATGGCAGTATATAGGCTGACTATAGCTAGGGCATGGCTAGATAAAAATCCCCCGCATATGCGAGTTTGGCTCGCGAATTTATTGGCTACGTACAATCTGGAGAAATCTATTTACGCACGTCAAGGTAGGAGGGGTAGGCTTCTAGGGTTAAAAATCTGGGAACCTATAGACAATTGGAAAGAAGCTCTGAGGTAGTATGGAGATTGCTCTAAACCTAAAGGCAATACACAGAGATTAAGTTCACCTCTTTTTCTTTTTTCTTTTCTCTGTGTTTAAATATTCTTTTCTCTATTATCAGTCTTCTCCTACATCCAATGGAACCTGTTAGGTTGTAATGTAATTTAAAATATGTATATAGAAAGGTCTATCTGAATGTTTATATTTAGCACTCCAGTAGGATTGTTTATATACAAGAATTAATGGTTTATGTACTTAAATGGACATTGATATGATTTGTTTTGGAAAAATTTACAATGTGTGTATTCATGGAAAAAAATATATAATAAAAAAAAAAAAAGAAACTTTCTTCTTTAGTACCCCTCCAGATGATGAACAAGTCATCTATGTAGAGTAGCCACATGTTAACTTTCTGGAAGTCCTCATTAAGGGTGGTGCTAGCAAAGATTTCTTGCTCCCAGTAGCCCATGAATAAATTAACAAAACTGGGAGCAAAGCAGGAACCCATTGCAGCACCATTGACCTGCCTGTGGAGGGCACCATTGAAGGCAAAGATGTTATTTTGTAAACAAAATTCCATCATCTCAATAATCATTTTAGCGTGTTCTCGGTATCTGAGTGGTCTATTCTTTAGAAAATGTTCACATGCTACCAAACCGTCTTTGTGGTCTATGATGGTGTATAATGACTGCATGTCTAAAATCAAAAACAGAAATTCTGCATTCCAAGTCAAGTTCTCAATTTTACAGAGGAAATATTTGGTGTCTGTCAGATAGCTGGGCAACTGTGTGACAAAGTCCCTAAGGAATGTATCCACATATTTGGATATGTGTTCACTGACGCTCCCAATAGAAGAAACAATAGGGCGTCCTGGTGGTCTGGTGCTGTCTTTATGTAACTTGGGTCAAAGGTACAGGATCGGTAGTTTAGGGTGATCTTTTTTCAGGTAACAGTATTCCTCCCATTCCAAAAGTCCCTTATCCCTCCAAGTGGTCAGGTTTTCCCAGATATCGGTGATACTGTGATTGTAAACCTCTTGTGTTATGGGTATGTAGAACTTAGTGTCATTGAGTTGATGGAGAGACTCATTGATATAATCATCTCTGTCAAGGATGATAATATTGCCCCCTTTATCAGCCCGGAGAATAACAATATTGGTGTCTTCTTGTAGTGATTTAAATGCCTGTCTTTGAGCGATGGAAAGGTTTTGCTGGATGTTCCTAGGTTGTTTCATACACTTACGTCTAAGGTCCATGAGTCCTTTAACGGTACAGTCATGGAAGGCATCTATGTTAACATGTGGGAGCTGGGGAATGAAAGTGGATTTAGTTCTAAACTCAGTCTTTGCCGCTGCGCCTTGTTCTAATTCCATGCTGTCTAAGACCTGAATGGCACTATTCCAATCTTCCCTTGGCACACTTGCTTCATCAAGTTCCGCTAAGGTGATGAGAGTATCAACATCTCCGATGGCGAGATTAATATCACTTAGTGTGTCCCTGTATGTATTTCTAGGATTGTGACCCAATCTCTTTAACTTGTGCCATTTTTTTAGTTTCAATTTTCTCTCGAATTTAAACACATCAATCCTGGTGTCAATATAATTAAAACCAGAGGAAGGACAAAATGAAAGGCCAAGGAACAAAGTACGTTTGTCCATGTCACTCAACTGTCTTTTTGACAAGTTCACCACTGTTTGATTTACCGTGTTGGTATCCATTAGTAGGCTTTGTTTGAGCGTGTTTTGCAACTTCCCATGACGCCATTTCCTTTGCCTGTATTCCCAGCGCTGTTTGAGTCTCTTTTTCGGTTTCGACGTTTCCCTGTCCTCTGCCTCGGCTCCGTCCTCGTCCTCTCGGTTTTGTGGATGGATTGTCTCTCACATTGTGCCGGTCCTTCTGCGTGACCCGAAACTCGTCTAAAAAATTAATTGGTCTTCGGTTTTTATCTTCTCCTGATGTGCTTCCTCCTAATACATCAGACTCTGTATCACTGATTGTGGAGTTCTCAGTTGTGTTGTTAGTGTTGTTGGTTTCAGTGTTCTTTTGGCTCTGAATCTTATAAAGATGGTCGTAATTTTTACTAAAAGTTAGTATTCTGCCACTTTCGTAGTCCGCGTAGTCCCGGTTCATTTTTCTCTGTTTTCTTGCTTTAATTTCGGCCTCATGTTTTTTGAGTCGTTCCTTCATGGGCTCCAGAATTGTTTTCATGGCATCACTGTCCAATGCTAGAGAGAGTTCAGTTATAATTTCTTTAATCTGTTTCAGCAGTTCTTCTCTGTCAAGCCAGGCAAAATTTGATCAATATCTCCATTATTATTCTGGAACTTGATGCTGAGTGTTCTGACCATTCTTGGATCATTTTAGGATTGGGTGCTTCATAATTCGGGGTGATGAAGATTCCTTAGTCCTCGTGGTGCCATTGATGGAGCAAGGATTTGCACGTTACGCGACTTGCTTGTACTCATGAACCTCGAATAACTACAACAGATTAATCCAATATGTTTGTTTTACTAATTTTCCCCGTTATTCTGACATTGGGGTGTCCTAGGGATGCTTGCCTATGTGTTTACTAAAACGTTATAACGCTTGCCACTAAAGATGGCCTCTGCTTCGCGGGAATTTAGTCTGCGCATGCGTTGGTCACAATCACGTGACGTGACGTACTCGCAGTTCTGGTGGGAAATGTTTGCTCATGCGCAGTATAGCTAAAATGGCCGCTTTGTTTCTCATATGCTCCGTGCTTGCAAAGCTGCTTTAGCAAAGATTGTTTGTTCTGCATTAATCCTAATGCTATAGTTATTATAAAGTAAGGGGGATAGAGTAGCTATTCATGGTATACAGTGTATTCATTTTTCTGTATTTCTAAATTGTTTTTGCTTACTTTTCATGTATCGTAATATTTGGGGCCCGAGGAACACTCGTGATTCAATATTGAACAGCCTTTCTGCGCATGAGAGTCTTCTGCCGGAGATAAAAAGATATCTTCATAATTGAATACGGGTGTGCAGATCCACTCTCAAGAAGAACTTTCATACTCACAGTGCCCCCTTGTGGAACAGCACCCATATAGCACCATGTCCTGGCAGGACATCTCGAATCTTACTACAAATCAGGCAGAAACGAAGGTTTACTCATCGGAAGAAGCTCAATCAATCTATGCATTAGTCAAGGAAGTTAGAGAATATGGCACATCTACAGGAACTACAACGCAGCAACTGAAACAACTTGAATATCTAATGAGAAAGGAAGTAAATCAACGATTACACGCAACAACTTTGATAGAATACCATAAAGTCAGACGTATACCCCGAGGCTTGAAGATTGCTCTTCGCCCGATGCTCTTTAAATTCAACAAATCCTTTATGGCACGCCGGAATGCCATTCTGAACAAGTGTTCCCTCGACCTTATTTTGCTTATCATTGAAGAGATATCGTCCCTTCTGGGAGAATTATTGTTTGATATCAACAAACTGAAGGATGAAATCAGTCACTGTATGGAACAGGAGGACTGGAATCAAGTCCTTGATAAGATCAACAAAAATTTGGACATTCACGCTAGGGAGGTGTATGAAAGAAAAACACGCAAGTTCCGACGGGACACGATTGATTACAAACTGGATGAGGTTTACACATGGGCCGAAAAATATGCACAAAGGAGGGTTTTTAAGAAACCTGGAGCCACGTCTTCTGAAGAGAGTATAGTACCGGATGAGGATCTTTCACTACAGAGGCCAGCTGCTATTCTGGTACAAGTTACAGCGCCAACTGCAGACATAACAGCCACCACCTCTACAAGCAGTGGTCCTTTTTTAGGGGAAGGCCCCATGATCAGAATTCCACCCGACAAAACTTCGGTATCCCCAGACGAAACACCAGGCGTGGAAAAACCCAAAGTAACAAAGGAGCAAGGAAGGCCGCAGAGGAATGTGAAGAAGTGAACTCTTTGGTTATAAACATCTCATCAATACATTTAACCTTGGATGAGATAAAGGTACTTAACAAAGGAACTTCTTTTGTTCCATCCTACATGTCAAATGCACTAGAGACGGAGGTAGCTCTCTTTAAATTCATGCGTAAGTTGAGATTGAGGTGGTTTTTCACCATTAATCCCAGCACAGATGAACTAACACCGGAACAGAAGAAATTCAGACCTAAAAGTAGATTTCTGTCACCAGTTTCACACAAGACACTTGACACCTTTGAAACACTTGTCAAAAAGGATTTGGAAGGAATCAAATATGGATCTAAACAGCACCAAAATTTCAGTCCTAAGGAGCGACGGATCTTAAATAAACTGAGACAGGATCCTTCGATTACATTTCATCCGGCTGACAAGGGAGGAGCCTTGGTGGTACTTGATACGGATTTCTACAATCAAAGTGTGTCTGAACATATACAGGATGCAGACACCTATCTCCCCTTGGAACATGACCCAACTAATGAACTATTGAGGACATTAGGAGATTTTCTATCGAGTGCCCTTGAATCAGGCATCATAGATGAAAATACCAAGATGTTTCTTTTCAATTCTTCACCAAAAGTCCCTACCCTATATATGCTACCAAAGGTGCACAAGCACAGAACCCACCCACCATTTCGACCAATTGTAGCAGGGTGCGGATCCATTCACGAGTCGTTGGGATATTACCTTGATTTCTATCTACAACCGTTGGTTCAATCTTGGACTACGTACGTAAAAGACACAACTGACTGTTTAAATAAATTGGAAACACAGAAACATCTTTTCACTCAAAACATTTGGCTTTGCACCATCGATGTGGTCGCACTATATACTTCGATTGCACACGAGGAAGTATTGGAGGCAATAGAATGGCGATTACTACACTATGAAATTGATCATGATAAGGCCACTTTTCTTTTAGAATTACTACATTTTGCCCTCTACCACAACTATTTTGCATGGCAGGATAAGTTTTATATTCAACGTACTGGAACAGCGATGGGATTTCCAGGAGCACCATCATATGCAAATACTTACATGGCTTACTTTGAGGACCAACACATAATATCTAATTCGGTGTGGAAAGATCATGCAGCAGTATTCCTGCGGTATATTGATGACATACTTGTCATCTGGACAGGCACCAGAGAACTATTGGAAGAAAGCATCACCAAGTTGAATGAGCTGAATCCCAGAATCAGGTTCACACACGACATTGATAAGGAGAAAATTCATTTTTTGGATGATGAGATAAGAAAAACAACTAATGGCTTGGAAACATTGGTATACAGGAAACATACAGACGTTAATAACGCACTCCTCTTCACAAGTGCTCATCCATATAGTCTGAAAAAACACCTTCCCATCTCACAGATGATGCGAATTAAGAGGATTACATCAGACGAAAATCAATGCAAGGAAGACATCCAAAAACAAACCCAGGAATATAAGGAGCGAGGTTACCCAGATGAAATACTTAAAGAAGCAGTCCATACCTTATCAGGTAAATCTCGTGAAGAACTTTTGACACCAAAAGCTAAGACTCCAATGAAACGAGAAGTATTTGTCATCAAAAATTCAAC
The DNA here is from genome assembly GCF_964261635.1 of Lissotriton helveticus. NCBI lineage: Eukaryota > Metazoa > Chordata > Amphibia > Caudata > Salamandridae > Lissotriton > Lissotriton helveticus. Next base: position 1,411,137,762 of record NC_136057.1, read on the forward strand.
TCAAACCACTCAGATTAAGACTATAATCAGGAACCGCTGGGAACTCATTGAGAACGAACCAGATTTTGCAACAGTGTTTCATGGTTTTCCACTATTTGCACACACCAGGACTAAAAACTTAAGGGAATTTCTGAAATCCTCCAAGAAAAACGTAAGACAAAAAGAAAAAGGAATGATGAAATGTTACAACTGTGGACAATGTAGTAATGTCATCACTGGTGATCAATTCATGCATTCACACATGGGTGTAAGCATAACATTAAGACACAATGCAGATTGTAACACGGAAGGAGTGGTATACGCGATTAAATGCCCATGTGGGCTGGTTTACGTGGGACGTACCAGCAGAAAAATTAAGACACGAATAGTGGAGCATAAGAGTCGCATTAGGAACCGTAACACAAACTCCTCACTAGCTAAACATTGGGTAGAAGCTAAACATACTATTCCCCAACTCAGGTACACAGTTTTAGAACGAATTGTACACATTCCAGGAATGGATTTGAATACCCTCCTAGATAGGAGGGAGACTCATTGGATAAAGTCTTTAGGAACTGTGATCCTGGGAGGTCTAAATGACCATTATGAATTATTATGTTTTCTTTAGTAATACATGAATTTCCATCAGATTGTAAGGGAGTACACTGAGATTCACTTCACACATTTTTAATCACAATAATTGCATGTCTCTGCACCTATATGCATGGTTCTTTTGGGTATATTTTCCTCTAGACTGAATATTTGGCAAGTACACTTCTATTTTCAGCTGGATTGTTTAGAGATCCACTTATGCTCATGCTTCTGCTTTAGTTTACGGCTCACTTTTATCTTCGGATTTATTTACCATATTTTAATTGCATATTTTTATTGCAATTTTTCTAAGCGCTATTTGTTTTCATGTATTACTAATAGTTTTTGTGAGGAGGTTTTTCCAGTAGTATCTATCTAGAAGTTATAGCCTGTAGAGTATGCTTTTCCACTTTCCTTGCATTAGTAACCTGGTGCACGGAGGTCTATGAGAACGAATTACGCTATTGATAGTCCGTTTTTAGTGTTTGAGCTTGCCTTCTAACATCCGGCGAGTTCCGCACCACGTGATCAGATGGGGGGACTCGCGTCTCTGGCTTCACACAGGGTGTCGGCGTTGGCGGCAACAGGTCGGTGTATTTATCAAATCCGACATGTAAAACCTGACTAGTTTTTGGAATTTAGGTTTAATATACTCATTGTATGTTTATATTTTCATTGTAGATAGATTTTCTATGAGTCTAGAATAGCGGATTGGAACTTTTTGACAGTACAGGTGGTAAGCTCCATTTTACTTTCCACAGTTGGTTTATTTTCTTAACAAATCCCACACCTTAGTTTTAAATAATTCCCGTCCGTTTATTTTCAGGATACGGCATTGGTACCAGTATCAGCGCCGGATAATCGGTTTTGGTGACGCCATCAGGGCGTTTTTTCAGTTATAGTACGAAAACTCTTTTTTGAGCATGTAATCATTTTATTAGACCTTCATCTTGGTGACAGTCTCTATTTATAACACCGCTCTTTCCACTTGGGACACTTTCTATACGCATGATATTTTACAGGACTGTCTGGCCTTGCACCTTTCAGATATTGAGTAGATACACTCTCTTCATATGGTTGTTTTAATATTCACAGCAAGGGGCATTTCTCCTCAATCATGGGGTTTTCTTTCTCGGTGGCACTCCTGAGCGTTTTTTGAACACTGTTTTATTCATGTGAGAATTGGATACAGTTTCTTTATGTTGTTGTTTTGTAGATCTCGTAGAAACTGCACTACAAGACGCCGACATTCCACGTATTTTGTACCTTCCACCTCATTTCATTGATCCCCTGACGAAGGGTTCATTTTGCAACCCGAAATGCATTGGGACTCCGGATATTAATTTGGTGTAATAACATTTATGGGATTGTTTTCATACAGCAAGTGATTTGAAAATATGATGATTTAATATTTTCAGCTACTTTCGCTAATACAGAATACAAATGCAAAGTGATGTACTTTTGTATTACTTGTTTTTGATGAAGATGTCAGTTATTGATAAATAAATGTGTATGGTTTATGCAGATGAACTAAGGTTTAACACTCGCTTTGATCTTTTAACCACTTGGGTGCTAAGGCTCTTGCAGATTTGTAATGTAATTTCCATTGAAGTGAATGGCAACTCCATGACGAGCTGAGCTCGTCATGAGCGTCGAAGGGGTTAAAGGCTTAACGCCTAGCAGCTGTGCATCTAGCAGTCCAGGGTATCCCTGGGCTCATATTTACACAGTCTTCTTCCGGTGACATTGAAGCGGTGCCAACCCGAAGTCCCAGCCAAGATGTGCCTGGGAAGATGCACCTTCGCCTAGCAGAAGAAGCTGAATTGCTTTCAATGTATCATAATTCATAGATGTACTATTGTAATAAGAATGTTAGGTCATGGGAACCCCAAATTCAATAGGCAGTCCCAGATCATGTAAATGCAGGCTTGTAGAAATGAAATGTGATTGGTGTGTTGACCTATCCTACTTTGGGGACCAATCGAAATTGGGGATTCTGACACTTGCAACATTTGGGTGGTGGTACGCTGACCCGAAAACAGTATAACTAGCCTTTGTTTAGCTAGAGAAATTGTCCGACTTGTCCGAATAGCTGACCTGTCACTGACCCAATGCACTCAATAGGAGACTGATACAGAGAGCTGCGGAGCACTCTGTCCGTACTTTCCATAGACTCGAGAGTCTATAGTTGAGAGACCTAAGTCCTGGCAGAGCACTTTGTTGGGGAATTCGAAAACCCAATCGGGGTTCTGACTGATAGCTGCAGAGAGGGTGGAGCGCAGGCGTTTCTTCCGAACTGCGGGTGCTGGTCTTGCCTTGGTGGTCCTGTCCTGATCCTAATCTGGGTTTCCTGTCCTGTCCTGGGGTGTCCATTCTGCACCTGCTGTCCTACTGATGACTGTCCTTCCTTGGGGTTTCTCCCGTCCTTAACTGACCCGTGGCCAGGGTTGGTCTTCACACCATACTAGGTAAATATAGTGTTGAAACTCTATTCTGCACCTTTTCTATTCTTCTGTCTTTTGCTTTAATAAAGACATACCTTTGCATATGTTGATTTTCCATGCTTTTCGCAACCCTTACTAAATGAAAAAAGGTTATACATTGTTGCTGTTTTCTAGCATGTTCCTATTTTTCCCTTCCTTTAAGTATAATCTTCTATACTGTTCATGAAATATAGATGTGTTTTGTCTTTATCTTCCTTTAAGCTGATTAAATGATAGTCCTGAAATTCTAGTATGTTCCTTGTTCTTTCCTGTTCATTTAGTCACTTCATTTAAAGTCTAAACTCTGAAATTTCTTATTAGCATGTTCCCTGTTCTTACCTCCCTTTAGAAATCTAAATGGTTGGCTTGATTTGGTTTTTTTTATGGATACGTGCTCTTTATAATCCTAGTTATTGACTGTTTATTGGCTGTAAACTTAATGTTTAACGAAATTGATGAAATCTAGATAAAGGTTTTAAAACTTTCCCGTGTCTCTGGTTATTACATAGGTGCAAAGAAAATATAATAGTTGGGATTTTGTTGTCTGCCTTTCTTTTACAGCTCCCTGATCCGTTGTGGTCATAGGTACCCGTAACTGTGGATTGGTAAGTCGGGTACAAGTAGAATTAAATAGGAAGGAACAAGGGATACTGGTAGTAGAGTGTAAGGTTACCCCATTAATAAATATGGTAAATTGATGTTTATGGGCCTGACACGTTTGTGGTAAAATTGTTGGTCGGGTGACCTGCGTACTCTATCAGTATTTTTCTGGTAGCAGAGCTATGGTTAGGGACTAGTTAAAGTTAGGTAGGACTAGTTAAGATAGGTAGGTAGGTTGGATGCTGCTAAATGGTTATTTGCTGCTAAACTGTGAACATTTTATTGCTGCTAGATTGATAAATCACGTGAAATGTTTTTACTTTGAAAATTATGAAATGTTTTAAATTGTTCTTCTTGCTGTTATATTGATATATGTTTTAACAAAACCCGTTAGTGACTGTTATATGTTTGTCTGGAATCCCCGGGGAATTGAATAGCGGGTGGTGAGGAGAATCCACGCCGTGGTGAGGTCCTTGGCTCGAGGAAAATTGGTGCAGGTTAGGCAGAATTGGAAGCACTAATTAGGGTTTTCTGAATGTATGTCTGAATAAATGGTAGCGAAGAGTTCACTGGCAAAACTTCTATGGTGATATAACCAAGTAAGGGTCACACGGAAGGAGTAGCAGGTTCGTCTAATCTTGATTGTTAGCAAAGGAGTTCGCTGGTGAAACTTTAGACTTAGTATATATCCCGAAAAGAAGTGGATGAGTCAAAAGAAGTAGCAGATTCAATAATGCTTGAATGAAGGGTAGGCAGAAGAGATCTATCCGTAGTGTATGAAAAGTAGACAGAAGAGGTTTACTTGCAGTAAAACGTATCTTTCCTTTCTAGACACTCGAGTACAGTGGCGAATGTGTTTTCGTTGTTAATTATATAAAGCACTTGCACTTTAAGAGAGAAATTGAGTTTCCGTTACCTTGTGAAGGAGGGAGTCAGTTCCGGAGCTGCTCTGACGTCACTTTGTGCCGCGCTGGTATTGGTAGAGACAGCGGGTGTGTAACGGAGCTGGAATTGTAAAGGAGCGGTGAGTGCCAAAGTGTGAGAACCTGTCTCGCGAAAAGGTCGAGATTATTTGAAATCGTGCATTTTATTGGTTGCACGAAAATAAAAGACGCATTTGGATTGGGAGTGATTTTGTAAACAAAGTCACTCGCAGGAAATCGTATCTGGCCGGAGACTAGACCTGATCCCAGACATTTAGGGTTTGAGAGAGATCAGTGGAAAGGGCATAACACCAGCATTATGTACGGAAACAAGATAAAAATGACTTTAGTAGACAAAGTGAAGAATTATTTCAAAAAGGACAAACCTATCAAAACTAGAGAAGGTGTTGTTATTCCGCCACCTAATACTCCCGCATCTTTCATGATGTTTGATAAAGGGTACCACTCGTGTGTATGGTTGGAAAATAGGGCGGAATACACAAAGGATGATGGAATTTTGGCTTTCCCATTAGAAGATACATTTAATGGTAGGATTCTTTTCAATTTGAGAACCCGAATGAATGACTTACATCCTAGACCTAGATTGACCCAGTACGAAGCTTTAGAGGAATGGGAGATAGAGGCTTTTGAGAGAGATAAGCCCCGAATGGACAAAGGGTTAACCAAATGGTATCCAAAATTGAAGCAATAAACCAGAGAGAAAAAGATGAAACAATGACGACTGAATATGATAGTAGAAGGACTGTATCCTATGATGGCACTAGGAGAACCCATGGGAGAGAAAAGGACAAAGAAAACTAAACATTTAGTAACCAGTGGGGATTCCGATGATGATTATTTGGAGGAAATATTGACGAAGAACCCACCTCCTTATAATGAGGGTCTGAGACCTATAGGTGCCAGAGATACTTGTCTAAGACCACCCTTTAGTGAAGAGTCAAGATATTCAGGTGAGAGAGACTTCTGTCCAAGACCTCCTTATGAGGAAGAACCAAGATCCTTAAGCACAGGAAGCCTATTCCCGAAACCTAACTGCGGTGAAGGACCGATTATGACGCATCCTACTGCCCCGAGTTGTTCCCCAACTTTGACCCCACAAGTATTGCATGAGAACTCCCTGGAAAGGATATTGCAGGAGAAAGAGCGAGAGGCTCTAGCCAAACAAAGAACCGAAATAATTCAGAAAATCTCCCAGCTAAATACAAGCCCTGAAGCTTTGACAATCCCAGTAACTATTGGACCAGTTGTTCCTTTGTATGGGGACAAGCAGGGGAGTCCAAAGACTCTGATTATTACCCCAGCTGTAGTGCAGCCGAGAAAAGAGCCCTTAATTGTAGATGATCAGACGAGTGAATGTGAATCTGAGGTTTCTATAATGGATTTGCCGATCAGGGAACCAGGAAGGGGTTCGCAGAGAAGACACACTCCTTTCTCTTCAGGAGAAATTCAAATGGAATCAACTTCAGGTACTAAAAGTGTCACCGTAGTGACTCCTGAAGAGATTGAGAGATGGAGTCGAGAATTAGAGAAACAAAATCCCCAGTCAAAACCATTCGAAATTTAGAAATTGAGAATAGAATTGGAAGGACTGATGGCTGGAAATGTGGGGTTAGACAGACTAAATACCTATTCCGAAGACGAGCTGCTGTTTATCTGTAAGAGTATTACCCGTAATACCAGAGTGTTCCATGACAAGTTAACAGACACTGCGGCTAGTATGGGAATAGATATTGGGAAATCAAAGCCATTACAGAACCCCTACAGGGCAGAGTTCTCAGACAAAGATCTGGAAAATATGAACGTGTCAGGAAAGAAGGTACAGATCAAAGAATTGTTGAACGTGTTGCAAAAATGGGGAGAGTTAGAAAAATGGAAAGCCAGATGGGCAAAGAAAAAGGAGGAGGTTAGATCAAAACAGATGACTTCTGAGTTGTTTTAAAAGAAGCTGACAAACCAGAACAGTTATATCCTATGCGAGAGGTGCCAGGTGGAAAGTATGTGCACGTTCCATGGTCCCGACAGGATATTGTGTCCTTTACCAATGATTTCCCGAAATTACGAGAAAATCCCGTAGAGTGGTACAGACAGGTAGAAAGGTTTGTGAAAGTACAAAAATGCCTGTGGAAAGATCTGGATGGGTTTTTCGATATCGTAGTTCCCGTAGATTTGTGGACAGAATGTAAAATTGCCATTGGTTGGCCTAGTGAGGAATACCCAAGGGACCCTATTACAGGAGCTCCTTCCGATGAGGTAATGAAAAAATACCATCAAGTAATGTTACATCTGAAAGGGAAAGTGCCTGCAAAGGAAACTGATTGGACCCGAATAGATAGAACCACCCAGGATAGAGATGAAACTGTGCATTCATATTATGAAAGACTATTACAGGTGTTCAAAACTTACAGCGGCATAGATAATATTGAGATGAAGGATATGACACACTTCATTTACAGGTTTGTAAATGGTTTAAGACCTGAAATTTGTCAATGGATCAAAGACAATAAAATTTGTTGGCAGTCTAAGAAAATTGATGAAGTTTTACGGTATGCAAAGTACTGCGAAGACGAGATGGCTGAAAAGCGAAAGGCCTTAAAAGAAAAGGTCATGTGGGCACAAGTAAAATTAGCTGAGCAACAAGAAAAGCAGTTAAGTAAGATGAATAGTAATACCCAAAACCAAGGTTCTGGGGGTGGAGGGAAGCCCAAAGTAAAAATGAGTCGAGAGGAAGCCAAAAAGAAGTTTCCCTGTCACGGGTGCGGACAGATAGGGCACTGGAGAGACGAGTGTCCATACGCACACAATAATAACCCCCATAATAATGATTTAACTCCACAGACGCAGAATGAAAAACCAAGAAAGACCCAGCAACAGGTAAAATCGAGTCAGTTGCCCCGTGCACCTAGACCGAATTTTAAGGGAAAGGCACAGCAGGGTGAAGACATAGAAATTTGGGGAGGAAAAGAGGATAGAAATGCAGCAACTTCGCAATTTCTGTTGAATGATACTTTCCTCTGTGATGAACCTTACTGACGGGGCCTGAGGGAGGAGGACGAGGAGTGCGTACTTGGCGCCTCCTTGCCGGTAAACCAGTCAGGGCCATACATTGAAGGAAATGATGTCACCTTTGTGTTGGACACTGGTGCTACCCGCTCTACTGTAAGAACAGCAGACGTTCCAAACCTACCCCTCTCGGGAGAAGCAATCCAAGTGGTGGGTGTATCTAATCAATTGATTAGTACCCCAGTTACTGAACCCGTGGAGATTACAATAGGGAACTTCAAAGAAATGCATAGATTTGTAGTTTGTGATTCCAGTCCAGTAAACTTACTGGGACGTGATTTGTTGTGCAAAATGAATTGTACTATCTTCTGCAGACCAAAGGGCGTCGAAATACAAACTCCAGACGAAGATGGAATATACAAATTAATGCTAATAAGACCTGACTCAGAAATTAAGCGACTGACAATACAAGACTTACCTGAAGAACTCCAACTGACAGTGAAACCAGAAGTATGGGACTTTACTGGAAAAGATGTAGGATAATGGCAAATGTAGACCCAATTAAAATAGCCATGAAGGAAGATGCAGTTTACCCAAATACTAAACCATACAAAATGAGTGCAGAAGTGAAAGCAGGAGTTGCCATTGAAATAAAAAGATTGCTAGAAGCAAATATCATACAAGAAGTGTTGAGTAGTCCATGTAACTCACCCATAATTGGAATCAAGAAACCTAGCAGGAAGTACAGGGTAGTGCAGGACCTAAGAAAGGTAAATAAAATTGTTGTTCCTTGCTGTCCTATTGTTCCAAACCCAGCAGTGATCCTGTATCAAATTCCCTGGAATGCTGAATGGTTTACCGTTATTGACCTGTGTCACGCATTCTTTTCAATCCCATTGCATCCAGACAGCAAATTTCTTTTCTCATTTGAATTCGACAGTCACGTGTTCGTCTGGAATCGCGTCCCTCAGGGGTATATTGAAAGCCCCTCAATATTTAATCAGATTCTGAAAAAGTGCCTTGAATCCCTGGTTTTACCTGGAGAATCAGTTTTGGTGCAATATATAGATGACCTCTTGGTGGCGTCTAAAAGTCAGAAAGACTGTGTTGTTGACACCATTGCCTTACTGAACCATCTAGGTGAAGGAGGACATAAAGTATCACCTGACAAACTGCAGTTATGTACCAAGTCAGTAAAATATCTGGGGCACCAGATAGAAAAGGGTATCAGGAAAGTTACTTCAGAAAGAATCAGAATAATTCGAAACATGCAATTACCCAATACTCAGAAAGAGATCAGAATGTTCCTTGGAGTTGTAGGATACTGCAGACAATGGATTGTGGGATTTGCAGTCCTAGCAAAGCCTTTGATAAAGATGACAAAGGAAGGAGCAAAGGACCCAGTAGAATGGGATGAAGAGGGCCTGACAGCATTTACCAAATTACGAGAATGTTTATGTACTGCCCCTGCTTTAGGAATGCCTGATTATTCCAAAGAATTTGCACTATTTTGTGACACACGAGACAATTGTGCACTGTCAGTCCTAACTCAAGAGCATGGTTTGACTAGACGTCCAGTAGCATACTTCTCTGCTACCTTGGATCCAGTGGCTGCTGGATTACCCGGATGTCTGAAAGCAGTAGCTGCAACTTGCATGAGTCTTGAACAGAGAGAATCCATCATTATAGGACATCCTGTAACTGTATATGTTCCACATGCAGTTGTAATTTACCTGACCAGAACTAAAACCCAGTATCTCACCCCTAGTCGGCTGACTAAATATGAGAGGATTCTTGTAGGTGCTGCAAATGTAGTCATTACTCGGTGTAACATATTGAATCCAGCAACCCTATTACCAGATTCACTAATTGCAGAAGCCAAGGGAGAGGTCGAGCATGACTGCATTGACCTGACTGAGTTTAGTACCAAACCACGCCCAGATATCAAGGAAATGCCCCTGCCTGTAGAAGATTACGAGCTGTTTGTAGATGGCTCATGTTTGAGACATGAGAATGGAGGCCTAAGTGCTGCCTATGCTGTAGTCACAGTATCACGTGCAGTAGAAGCATCTTATCTATTTGGAGTAAAGTCTGCACAAGTAGCCGAATTGGTTGCATTAGCAAGAGCCTGTAAAGTTGGGAAAAATAAAAGAGTAACCATATACACTGACAGTCAGTATGGTTACGGAGTTGTGCATGCCTTCGGCCAATTGTGGCTGCAAAGGGAGTTTCTGACTTCTTCAGGTACTCCTATCAGAAATGGAAAAGTGGTACAGGAATTACTGGAAGCAATGCAGTTACCAAAAGAATTGGCAGTGGTCAAGTGTGGTGCTCACAAATCTGGCGATGACAATGTGACAATAGGTAATCGATATGCTGACCAACTAGCCCACCATTGTGCAAGACATCAAATGTCAGTCAATATCAAATTGGGGGGACATGGAAACACCTGCCAACTTATGGTGTTTGAGAATGTGCCAACATGGGAGGAATTGAGAGATTTACAAAGTGCAGCAGAACCGAAGGAAAGGAGAAGATGGAGAAAGTTTGGTTGTCAACAGAGAAACGAGGATGGTGTTATAGTTTGCCCTGATGGTATGCCTGTGTTGCCTGATAGCTTGCTTGCTCCTATGGCCAGGTTAATACATGGAGATGCACACATTGGTAGGGATGCCATGGTTCGTGTTTTCAAGCAGACATGGTTCAACTCGAAATTCAGGAAGGTAGCAGAGGCACTCTGCCAGAGGTGCTTGACATGTCAGCAATACAATGCTGGGAAGAAAATAGTAGTTGCGCTAGGTAAAATTGGGAAAGCAGGAGGTCCTTTTACAAGATTACAAATTGACTTCATTCAGTTACCCCTTTGTAAAGGAATGAGATATGTCCTTGTCATTGTTTGCCTATTTTCAAAGTGGGTAGAGGCTTACCCGGCAAAGAAAAATGATGCCATCACTGTGGCCAAATTGTTACTGCGAGAACTAATACCTAGGTACGGGATTCCAGTCATAATTGAATCAGACAGAGGTGGGCATTTTCAGAATGAAATAATTGGTCAGATCTGTGAAGCATTCAAAATTACACAAAAACTGCACTGTGCATATCGTCCAGAGGCTTCTGGAGTGGTGGAACAACTGAATGGCACTATCAAGTCGAGATTAGGGAAGATGTATGAATCTACTGGCATGAACTGGATAGAGGCTTTACCTCTTGTTCTGATGGGAATCCGAAGTATTCCAGACCAAAATACAGGCCTGAGTCCCCATGAGATCCTGATGGGAAGAGTAATGAGACAAGCATGGGTACCAGGACACAAACTGATAAGCATTTCTGATGATTTGGTACTTGAGTACTGCAAGCAACTGGGTGACCAAGTGCGTTCTATCTCTCACCAGATTGGGGAAGACGCCGTTGCCAGTCCAGCAACTCCAGTCCATAATTTGAATCCAGGTGATTGGGTGGTACTCAAGAAACACACCCGTTCAAGTTGCCTTGCACCGAAGTGGGGAAAACCAAGACAAGTGATTCTGGTGACCACAACAGCGGTGAAGTGTGCCGGTGTGCCAAAGTGGATCCATGCCAGCCATACCAAGAAGGTAAAGGAAGCCAAAGAAACTGACGCTGAAGGTTGTCCAGCTGAGGGGTCTCCAGACGTTGGTCCTGAAGTAGCTGATGACGAACAACCGAGCACCAGTCAAGATGAGTGGATACCTATAATCGACGTGACATTTGATCCCATAAGAACCAGAAGCCAAACTTACTCAGACAGAGAGTGGAATAGTAAGGAGGAGACAGGAGTAGTGGGAGACAATCAGATTATCGAAATCCATGTCAAATCTGATGAGGAAGAAGATCATATAGGGACAGAACAGGTGATCGACACACCTCCAAGAACTCCTGAGACTGAAAAGGGACAGACAGAAATTAGGGCGAAAGTTCAAGCGGAAGAAAATCAAAGGTTCGAAGTGCTTGAACAGGATCAGATAGAAATAGACGAATGTGTTCAGGACACAGAAATTGAAAAGCCCAAAAGTCAAATCCAGTCTACACCTGAACAAGGCCAGCTTAGCAACCAGGCAGAAGAAACTGAAATAAGACCTGGAACTAGTCAGACAGAAAGGGAGAAAACAGAAGCAGAAGTGCCACAACCGAATGAAAATAAGAGAGCATTAGAAGAAAGCCAAACCACAGTGTCAGTTAAAAGATTCAAGTAAAAGAATAAAGAACCAAGATACATCAAAAGACTGAGACTAAGACTGAAAACAGTAGAAGAAAAGCTTGAGCAAAGAAAGCAAGGCTCCAGTAAACCAGAGCAAACTGGAGAGAACTCCAAGCGAAGAAGTGATCGAATAAAAAGACAGAACGAAAGGTATCGGGATCCTGAATGGACTTACCTGGTGTTGGAGGAATTTGAGGATCTTGATATAACTGACGAAAGTGACGAAGAACTGACGGCTGACCTGTCTGCCGAAGAAGAAGAACCAACCTGAATTTGCTCAGTGTAAGCTACTTGTGCAAAGTTACAAAGAAGGGTTGGAAAGCTTCTTTTGAGCGAAAATGTATGATTCAAATGTGAATGGAAGACCTAGACGCAATTGTTGTAAAACGTGCTGTAAAGTATGTGTATGTAGTGTAGCTTTAGTATTAATATTATGGATAGGACTAACGATTACTATTCCTTATATGATGAGTAAAGAGACTAATATTGACTCTACTAAGACTGTGACAAAAGACACTGAAGAGCTGACAACACAAAGTGTAGAAAGACATGAGAGAGCACTTAGCGTTAGACAAACTAAAATGGACTTAGAAGCATCAGATGAGGAAGGACTACATTATCACGGAATCAAGAACAAGACTCATTTAAATGTATTTGCAAACCTTTTAGTGCATTATGTAGAAACCATGGAAATAGAAGACTGTTATGTTTGCATGAAGCTACCTACTTCTGTAGCTGAGGGAGTGACATGCCATCACTTGCCACTAACATATGGAATCTCCTGTAGTATTTTAGCTAGCTTATTCTACAAAAGAGGACCGTTACAGTACTATTACTCTAACTCAGACGTGATATTTTCTGAACTTCCTATACGTGGAAATCTGAACCCTGTACATACCAAACGTTATATGGGAGAATACTTTCTGACTATAGGTACTATAGATTTAGGTGAAGCACACAGGGATAACTTGACCTGTTCATTACATGAACAAGAGAAAATGTTTCTAAACATGGCAGAGAAAAGAAGAGAAAGTTTCCAAAGAAAGGCAAATGATGAAAGGCAGAAAACTCCTAAGTGGACTGAAAACATGGGAAGCACCTCAAATGGTGGGGCTAATCCTCCTGCTTTGTTGCTGGATTTCGAGAGAAAAGGGAAACTTTGTCTTCACCGGGAAAAGACTAGTTATTATAATAACATTTTCATTGGTTCCAGTCAATGTGAACACAATTATAAGGTAATTGGAGGATTGGGTTTCAAAAATGGGTCAGAACCCGTGTTTCCTGGAATTTAATATATATGTGGAAACAAGGCTTATTTCAAATTACCGGATCACTGGTATGGAAGCTGCTATTTTGGAATTGTCTTCCCGAAAATATACCATGTGAAGGAAATTGCTGGAAGCACTGAAAACACTAATGGCTTAGTGCGTAGTAGAAGAGAAAGCATAGGGGAAATAGTGGGTAGTATATTTAGTGCATTGATACCTGCAGTGGGAGTGGTTCTGAACACACACAGAATTTGCAAATTGTCAACAGTAGTGGATCGGTTATCTACTGACACTGCTAGTGGATTTCTGATGATCAATACCGAAATGGTTGCGATCAGATCTATGGTTTTCCAAAACAGACTTGCTCTTGACACCTTATTAGCAAAAGAGGGCGGAGTCTGTAGAATGTTGAAAGCGCAACATTGTTGCACTTACATACCAGACAAAAGTGTGGAACTCAAGAGGTATGTAAGGAACATTACAAATTTGGAAAAGGAACTCAAACCACTGGAGGTTGATAGTGCCTGGAAGAGACTTACTGATGGTCTCTCCGCTGTAGGTCATTGGTTTTCCAATTTAGGTAAAGGTTTTTTGTTTAAGGTACTGATGCCAATTGCAGGAATAGGTTTTTTCATATTCCTTATATTTGTCTGTTGCAAATGTAGCAAACACCAAAAGAAATACACTGTGAATAGAAGAGGTGTGAAACGGAACGTGGATGAACTTGAATTAGAGGAACTGAATAATCAGATTTATAAAAGGGTGAAGGATTCTCACCCTAACAAAGAAACTAAAGAAAAGCTGAATAGAATGTTGGAAGAGATTGAATTGGGCAAAGTGTGAAAAGTTGGCATCTGATTCCATTGGTTTTGTGATGATAGTACATATCATCAAAGAGGGGATTGATGGAGCAAGGATTCGCACGTTACGCGACTTGCTTGTACTCATGAACCTCGAATAACTATAACAAATTAATCCAATATGTTTGTCTTACTAATTTTCCCCGTTATTCTGATATTCGGGTGTCCTAGGGATGCTTGCCTATGTGTTTACTAAAACGTAATAACGCTTGCCACTAAAGATGGCCGCTGCTTCGCGGGAATTTAGTCTGCGCATGCGTTGGTCACACTCACGTGACGTGACGTACTCGCAGTTCTGGTGGGAAATGTTTGCTCATGCGCAGTATAGCTAAAATTGCCGCTTTGTTTCTCATATGCTCCGTGCTTGCAAAGCTGCTTTAGCAAAGATTGTTTGTTCTGCATTAATCCTAATGCTATAGTTATTATAAAGTAAGGTTGATAGAGTAGCTATTCATGGTATACAGTGTATTCATTTTTCTGTATTTCTAAATTGTTTTCGCTTACTTTTCATGTATCGTAATATTTGGGGCCGAGGAACACTCGTGATTCCATATTGAACAGCCTTTCTGCGCATGACAGTCTTCTGCCGGTGACATTGAAGCGGTGCCAAACCGAAGTCCCAGCCAAGATGTGCCTGGGAAGATGCACCTTCACCTAGCAGAAGAAGCTGAATTGCTTTCAATGTATCATAATTCATAGATGTAATAATGTAATAAGAATGTTAGGTCATGGGAACCCCAAATTCAATAGGCGGTCCCAGATCATGTAAATGCAGGCTTGTAGAAATGAAATGTGATTGGTGTGTTGACCTATCCTACTTGGGGACCAATCGAAATTGGGGATTCTGACACTTGCAGCATTTGGGGGGTGGTACGCTGACCCGTAAACAGTAAAACTAGCCTTGGTTTAGCTAGAGAAATTGTCCGACTTGTCCGAATAGCTGACCTGTCACTGACCCAACGCACTCAATAGGAGACTGATACAAAGAGCTGCGGAGCACTCTGTCCATACTTTCCATAGACTCGAGAGTCTTTAGTTGAGAGACCTAAGTGCTGGTGGAGCACTTTGTTGGGGAATTCGAAAACCCAATCGGGGTTCTGACTGATAGCTGCAGAGAGGGTGGAGCACAGGCGTTTCTTCCGAACTGCGGGTGCTGGTCTTGCCTTGGTGGTCCTGTCCTGATCCTAATCTGGGTTTCCTGTCCTGTCCTGGGGTATCCATTCTGCACCTGCTGTCCTACTGATGACTGTCCTTCCTTGGGATTTCTCCCGTCCTTAACTGACCCGTGGCCAGGGTTGGTCTTCACACCATACTAGGTAAATATAGTGTTGAAACTCTATTCTGCACCTTTTCTATTCTTCTGACTTTTGCTTTAATAAAGACATACCTTTGAATATGTTGATTTTCCATGCTTTTCGCAACCCTTACTAAATGAAAAAAGGTTATACATTGTTGCTGTTTTCTAGCATGTTCCTATTTTTCCCTTCCTTTAAGTATAATCTTCGATACTGTTCATGAAATATAGATGTGTTTTGTCTTTATCTTCCTTTAAGCTGATTAAATGATAGTCCTGAAATTCTAGTATGTTCCTTGTTCTTTCCTGTTCATTTAGTCACTTCATTTAAAGTCTAAACTCTGAAATTTCTTATTAGCATGTTCCCTGTTCTTACCTTCCTTTAGAAATCTAAATGGTTGGCTTGATTTATTTTCTTTATGGATACGTGCTCTTTATAATCCTAGTTATTGACTGTTTATTGGCTGTAAACTTAATGTTTAACGAAATTGATGAAATCTAGATAAAGGTTTTAAAACGTTCCCGTGTCTCTGGTTATTACATAGGTGCAAAGAAAATCTAATAGTTGGGATTTTGTTGTCTGTCTTTCTTTTACAGCTAGCTCCCTGATCCGTTGTGGTCATAGGTACCCGTAACGGTGGATTGGTAAATCAGGTACAAGTAGAATTAAATAGGAAGGAGCAAGGGATACTGGTAGTAGAGTGTAAGGTTACCCGATTAATAAATATGGTAAATTGATGTTTATGGGCCTGACATGTATGTGGTAAAATTGTTGGTCGGGTGACCAGCGCGCTCTATCACCATCGCCTGATCTACGTAGTTCAGTGGAGAGATAGCCTCCCACCACTTGGTCACCTCGGCGCGTTTGAGTTTCTCCAATTTTCTGATTTTTTCTTCCAAGGGTTGATTGTTTGCGTTGCGGTGAGGGGTAAGCGGACTGCATGAACATTGCTTGGTCCTGCAGATCTCTGAGCTCCTACTGGCAGGAGATGGTGGCCCACTGGACGTAACATACAGCTTTGTATCCGGGATCAGGGTGGTGCTGCTGGGGTTACTCCTGAACCCGAAGGGGACGAAGCTAAGTAGGAGGTTGAAGCTCCTGGGGCTCATATTGTCTAAGCGAAGGATCGCTATAAGGTGGATGGCGCGTATTCCGCCCAGCATAGGAGTGGCTTAGGGACATAGAGTGGGCAGTGGCAGAGGAAATCCATAGGAGACAGACCAGGCGTGACCATAAGTTGGAGTATGATTTAGAGCACTGAGGAATCCTCTGGATTTAGAGCTCCCTTGAAGGGCACAGCAGTTGAATAACATTGGCTGCAATGCCTGGACCATTCAAAGCACATAGGCAAGGGATGGGCTGGGAGTGCGTCAGCGCCACTGAGCTGGTATAGTGATAATACTGGTTGCCGGCGCTCGCCATAAGTCAGGTGCGGAGGGGGGGTGCGTTGCTTAAGGATGGAAACACACATTGTAGAGTATAGAGCATTTTACTGATACAACACGGAGAGCAGTCAAGGGCTCAGAGGTTGGAGGAATTCTCAGCACAATGGTTATAGTATAAGTGTTGCACATGATAATGTGATGGTAAGTTATGTTGTGTTGAAATGTAATATTAACTTTAAAAAAAAAGAAGTCGCCTCACTTCTGCAAAAAAAAATCTGAATAAGCAGAGAGCAAATGAGCATTTCATATGTATATGTGAGGGGTGTGTTTATTTTTTTTAAACTTTTGTGTCCCTTCCAACTTTTATTGGCTTGCCGCATGGGTAATTTAGCAAACCTGAAGTAAACTTCTGCCTCTCTTTTCTTTGGGCCTGGGGTTAGTGTCAGTGTCAAGATCACCCATCATTGATATCTATCAGAACAAACCGCCGCAGATAATGTGCCGAAGAACCTCAAACCTGCTTCAGACTTTTCCTCCTTTACCACTGCGAACCCCAATATCCACTGTCTGCCCAGGATCTTGTAAGATACTCCCCAAGGTGCCTCGTCTTTTGCTTCATTCAAGCACAAGCAATGTATGAACTACTGTGTAATATTCACTTCTATTTATCAGGCAGGCTTTATCCTGAACATATTACTCAGTGGTGGGTGTGAGCACTCTTGAGAGGAAGCTTTCCTTTTCTCCATCAGGATCTCAATTCTAAACATAATACTTTTTTTAGATATAATAAGTAATTTCTTTGCTTCATTTTTCTACCACTTTAACACAGCCCAACGATTGACCGGAAGTTTACACCAAAGTCATGGCACTGGTAACGCCTAACATTTTCTGCAGCTGAGGAGTGGATAGCACTGTAACTTGTCTGGAGCATTGCACAGAGCTTGCCATGAAAGAGTAGGCCTTGTCGACAGCTAAGTTTGCCTCATATGTTGTCCTCTTTTGAGTTATTTGTTGGCAAATCCAAATCTTAAACATAAGTTTCTCTTGCGAATATAGTTTTCGTGTTCAGTTTACATTGAGAGCCTACATTAGGTGTCCCTTGTATGACTGTTATCTGAGCAGCTTTCTTTTATTAGGTCTCGCCTCGAGGCAGCACAAGCTGTCTGTTTGAAAAAAATACCTATTGTCGGCTTAAGGCAGGCCTCAAGCCAGCTTATTTCTTACATTGGTCAGCTTTCCCGGTGCACTCATTTGCTTGCTTTTTACTCCCAATTGCCAACAGCTGGGACGCTCTCCCTGCAGGTTCCTCCCACGTTGCATCGAATGGTGAAAACCTCCGCCTCAGGCTCATTTGAGGATTATTCAACTTTGCTGCTGGTCATATCATTTATCTGAACTCTGCCTCGCTCTTTGGAAACACTGCTCGCGGAACCCGCTGCGCGGGTCCCGCTTCGTGTGAGGCGGACCTTGAAAGTTCCTACCTGACATCGCCGTGGGAGCTCACTCTTGCAGGACTGCGAGCGCGTTGCTAGCGCAGGACTTCCAGTCCCAGGAGCGCCAGCAACCACTCCCAATTGCCAACAGCTGGGACGCTCTCCCTGCAGGTTCCTCCCACGTTGCATCGAATGGTGAAAACCTCCGCCTCAGGCTCATTTGAGGATTATTCAACTTTGCTGCTGGTCATATCATTTATCTGAACTCTGCCTCGCTCTTTGGAAACACTGCTCGCGGAACCCGCTGCGCGGGTCCCGCTTCGTGTGAGGCGGACCTTGAAAGTTCCTACCTGACATCGCCGTGGGAGCTCACTCTTGCAGGGCTGCGAGCGCGTTGCTAGCGCAGGACTTCCAGTCCCAGGAGCGCCAGCAACCACTCCCAATTGCCAACAGTTGGGACGCTCTCCCTGCAGGTTCCTCCCACGTTGCATCGAATGGTGAAAACCTCCGCCTCAGGCTCATTTGAGGATTATTCAACTTTGCTGCTGTTCATATCATTTATCTGAACTCTGCCTCGCTCTTTGGAAACACTGCTCGCGGAACCCGCTGCGCGGGTCCCGCTTCGTGTGAGGCGGACCTTGAAAGTTCCTACCTGACATCGCCGTGGGAGCTCACTCTTGCAGGGCTGCGAGCGCGTTGCTAGCGCAGGACTTCCAGTCCCAGGAGCGCCAGCAACCACTCCCAATTGCCAACAGCTGGGACGCTCTCCCTGCAGGTTCCTCTCACGTTGCATCGAATGGTGAAAACCTCCGCCTCAGGCTCATTTGAGGATTATTCAACTTTGCTGCTGGTCATATCATTTATCTGAACTCTGCCTCGCTCTTTGGAAACACTGCTCGCGGAACCCGCTGCACGGGTCCCGCTTCGTGTGAGGCGGACCTTGAAAGTTCCTACCTGACATCGCCGTGGGAGCTCACTCTTGCAGGGCTGCGAGCGCGTTGCTAGCGCAGGACTTCCAGTCCCAGGAGCGCCAGCAACCACTCCCAATTGCCAACAGCTGGGACGCTCTCCCTGCAGGTTCCTCCCACGTTGCATCGAATGGTGAAAACCTCAGCCTCAGGCTCATTTGAGGATTATTCAACTTTGCTGCTGGTCATATCATTTATCTGAACTCTGCCTCGCTCTTTGGAAACACTGCTCGCGGAACCCGCTGCGCGGGTCCCGCTTCGTGTGAGGCGGACCTTGAAAGTTCCTACCTGACATCGCCGTGGGAGCTCACTCTTGCAGGGCTGCGAGCGCGTTGCTAGCGCAGGACTTCCAGTCCCAGGAGCGCCAGCAACCACTCCCAATTGCCAACAGCTGGGACGCTCTCCCTGCAGGTTCCTCCCACGTTGCATCGAATGGTGAAAACCTCCGCCTCAGGCTCATTTGAGGATTATTCAACTTTGCTGCTGGTCATATCATTTATCTGAACTCTGCCTCGCTCTTTGGAAACACTGCTCGCGGAACCCGCTGCACGGGTCCCGCTTCGTGTGAGGCGGACCTTGAAACTTCCTACCTGACATCGCCGTGGGAGCTCACTCTTGCAGGGCTGCAAGCGCGTTGCTAGCGCAGGACTTCCAGTCCCAGGAGCGCCAGCAACCACTCCCAATTGCCAACAGCTGGGACGCTCTCCCTGCAGGTTCCTCCCACGTTGCATCGAATGGTGAAAACCTCCGCCTCAGGCTCATTTGAGGATTATTCAACTTTGCTGCTGGTCATATCATTTATCTGAACTCTGCCTCGCTCTATGGAAACACTGCTCGCGGAACCCGCTGCGCGGGTCCCGCTTCGTGTGAGGCGGACCTTGAAAGTTCCTACCTGACATCGCCGTGGGAGCTCACTCTTGCAGGGCTGCGAGCACGTTGCTAGCGCAGGACTTCCAGTCCCAGGAGCGCCAGCAACCACTCCCAATTGCCAACAGCTGGGACGCTCTCCCTGCAGGCTCCTCCCTCTATAGCCCATTTAGCTTATCTGCAGTCAAAGATACCCGCGACGCGGGAGCGCGCGGGAGAGCGCCGGGAGAAGCCCGGGACAAGGGCGGGACCGACTGTGACCGACAGAGACCGATTGAGGCTGGGCTGGGCCACTTCCCTTTAGTATTTTATTTTTTCTTAATGTTTTAAGATTGATTGAGTGTCTGGTATATTCCGCTCACTATTAGACTACATTGTGCTTCTTTTATACTCTTGGGTTTTTTCTGTTTTTTACTTCCTGTTAATAATTGTTCATTAGCAAGGTCTTACTGTCTATAGCTCTTTTTAACAAAATGACTACAAAGAAATTAAGATCTGGAAGAGTAGTAGTCGGTAGAGCCTGTTCCAAAACAAAATCAAATCCTTTGCGCAATAGAAATGGGCCAGCCCTACAAGTAAAAAGTACATGTCAATTATATTCCCTATGGGATAAGGGTAAAGATAAAGTAGATCGAGAAGGGGCCCCCATTGAAAGTATTAATACTAGT
Source organism: Lissotriton helveticus (assembly GCF_964261635.1). Taxonomy (NCBI): domain Eukaryota; kingdom Metazoa; phylum Chordata; class Amphibia; order Caudata; family Salamandridae; genus Lissotriton; species Lissotriton helveticus. The sequence goes on from NC_136057.1 coordinate 1,411,158,319, forward strand.
TTGAAAGAACTGGAGAGAGACTCCTCTGTCACTAAAAAAGACAGTATTATATCAGGTATTATTGCCTTATCTCATTCTGAAGACATATTTCATAAGAGCCAAGAAGAAGATCTGTCTCTTCGTTCAGAAGTTCAAAAATTGGCAATTGATGTTATCAAACAAGATAATTCCTCTAACCTCCCTGTAGTAGCAGTTGTTCATAATTCTTTCCCTATATTTAAGGACGATCAAAAAACGTATACTGCTCCTTCCACCTCGCTACATATTCCCCCAGAGGACTATACTCTTCCTGATATAAATTTCGAGTCCCAGAGAGGCCCAATTAAAGCCCTAAACTCTATTACTCATCAGAATATTGCAGCCACTCCTGTGCTACATCTCTTTAGCAGTACACCTTCAAAAAATTCTGAGTTCTCTACCCCAGAAATGAATTTATTTCCTAGCCCTACTCATGCGCAAAATAAAGACTGCCAAAATTTTTATATACGAGAAGATAATGTAATATCTAATTCCTTAACCTCTTTAGAACGGCTTATTTCATCAATTCTACAGCTTTTGGAAAAATTAGTTAATGGGTCAGATAACGTATTCGATACAGTAACTTTGATTTTAAAGGCTCTACTGAATCACAACACAGGATCGGATGATGTTATTTATTCAAAAGCAACCACTCCTCCTAAAAAGTTAAGTAAAGAAGGAAATAAGGAAATAAGGGACAAAACACTTTTTGATGTACCCCTTATATTTGAGCCCCTGGTTAAATCTAATACTGATCCTGCAATCCTTACTAAAACTCCTACCAGCAGGAATGAGAACCCAATTAATAATAAGTGCGTTGCCTCTATTAGCCAAGAGATCAGGGTATTTCCACTTACGGAGGATAAAGAGTCTAATACTTTACCCCCTATTTTTCCAATTTTTATTCCTCAATCAAATAAAGAAATACAAAACCTTCTAGTTCTTCCTGATAAAGTTTCTCCGTTAAAAGAGAAAAAATCCGAAATAATAGTATCAAAAAAACAAAGCTGTAAAAAAAGAAAACCAAATCGTAGATTCTATAAAAAAAGGCAAAGGAGAATCACTTTTGATAATGATAAAGATCTTTCTCTGAATAATTCCACTCCTGTGGATGTGGACTTAAATTCATCCCATGAGCATGTGGAAAGTCCAAAGGTGATTCCCACAGTATTACAATTAGAATTACCAACTCAAATAAACCAACAACATACTAAAGATCAGATTAAATTAACTAATGATCAAAACTCAATTCCACTCCCTAATTTTAATCCTAAAGCATCTCTTAATCCCTTGGCTACTCCATTTTCAGAACTAGTTGCATCCACAATCACATCTAAAACAGTGTCTAAAATTAGAGAAAACGTAGACACACTATTCCTTGATTTTATTCCTATTTTTGATCCGGATCTTATTTTAAATAGATCTGCTTTAGTTAAATGCTTCCACGAAATAGAAAGCTTAAAACTAATTCAATCGGCAGACATAGATGTTGTAACTTTAATAAATTCGGAAAATGGAAAGATAGCACGTGTAAAATTTTACTCTAAACTGGTAATAAATCATATTTTACATTGGGCAGAAGATTTTCAAAAAAGAGGAATTGATGTCGATCCTTTTATTCCGATTAAAATAGAAAGCCAAAATCGCCATAAAATGATAATCCATCAGGGTGTTAATCCATATCCCTCAGGTAGTCTTCCTGCAACGACTGAAGAGTTAAAAATACGTGTATCAAATAATAAGCGACAGGTGATAGTAAATAATCCGACCCTTATAAAACAAAGGAGGGTAAATGATGCCGATTTGGAGTGGAGCTGGTTGCCTGCCACTCTGTTTGATAAATCAGGTTTCACATCTAGACTAAACTCGGATTTTTAACGATAACCTAAAAATAATATCATGGAACACTGCCGGATTAATCCAGAGTGCTGAAAAACTGTCATTTTTATACTCTCTAGAGGCAGATATTATCTGCTTACAGGAGACCTGGGTAGTAGGGAACCTTCCGGCATTAAAAGATTATTATGTGTTGGAGAGTAATGCTACTCCCTCTATAAGAGGCCATGCGAAAGGAGGGCTAGCTTGTCTTTTGTCAAATAAAGTTAATTGGAATTATTCCCATTTCTCAGACTCAAACAAATTATTTCAGGCAATAACTCTAATAAATTTTGCCAACGATGGTCTCAATAAATCACTCGTAATAATAAATGCATATTTACCTCCTGATTCAAATTATAATAATGGAATTAAAAAGATCTGTTCCTTTATATTAAATCTACAGGAAACTACTGTCCCCCCTTATATCTTATTACTGGGTGACTTAAATGGTAAAATATCTAATAGTGCCTAAGAGCTATTTAGAGATAGAGAAAAAGAGGAAACGTTCCAGATACCTAAAGCTATATTCCCAAAGAATATTAAAACAAATAAAAGAGGGAAACTGATTTTGGAGAGTTTAACCAAAGCTGATTGTTTAATAGTTAATGGAAGGCTTCCCTCCGATAATCCTGCTCACCTTACACATAGAACAGGGAACGGCGGTTCGATTCTGGATTACGTGATAGTTGATAGTACTTTTTTTGGCTCTTTAAAGGATCTATCTGTAATAGCCACTGATCTTAGTGATCATAATGTTTTATTTGTAAACTTAAACGTAGCACTTCCTCAAAGGGATTCATGGTACATTGGGGATGACTTATTGAATCTCAACACTAAAAAAAGGAAATGTTATTGGAGCTCAGGGTCCATAAGAAATTTGACTAATATATTAGAATATACCGCAAAGAACTTAAACCTTTGGGAAGGAAAAGAGCTACTCTGTTTTGTGTCCCTTTTACAAGTTTTAAAATCCAAAGCGCAAAAGCCTTTATCAGCAAAGATAACTCCAAAAATCCCCCCTGAGGTACGATATCTAAATATAGAAATAAACAAACTGGTTAGAGCCCAATATCTATCCTTCATTCCTGGGCGTAGACAAAGAATTTCCCTTTTGAGAAGAAGGAGAAATAGGATAAAGGCTAGATTAAAACGTGAGAAAGAAGATGCTCTTTGGATCAAACTCCGTGAAGCAGTCTAAAACCTTCTGGTCACTAATTGGGGAGGGATGCGGGGTAAGAAGCAGACCCTCTCCAATATCTATAAATGAGCAGACCTGGGTTGATTTTATCCAATGCCTTTACAGCAGTAATGGTGAGAAGTTTAATTCTGTCAAATTACAGGAAGATTTATCTCCATATGACCCCCATCTGAATTGGAAATTGTTGGAGCAATTAAAGCATTGCGCTCTTCTGGTGCATTAGGCCCAGATGAAATTCCAATTTCAGTACTAAAATCTCATAGTATCCTATGGGGGAAAATCTTATATCCAGTTTTTAAAGTTTGTTACATCGATGGCATCGTTCCAGATTCTTGGAAAGGGAGTTTGTTAATCCCTCTCTATAAAAAAGGGGCCAGAGATTTACCGCAAAATTACAGACAAATAGCCCTCCTAGATGCCATAGGCAAGGTTTTCACTAAATGCTTGTTGAATTCTCTGAATGACTGGGTGTCTGCGTCTGCAATATTACCACTAGAGCAGACTGGCTTTAGGAAACAGCATGGTACTCTTGATAACCTTACTGCTCTCCAAATCTTGGTTGAAAAATATGTTACTGTTCGTAGAGGAGCCGTTTATGGGGCTGTTATCGACTTCTCCACGGCCTTCGATAAGGTAGACAGATCTCTGTTGTGGAGCAAGTTAACTAATTTAGGGATACCTTCCAGCTCGCTGAAATTGGTTATTGCACTTCACACAGATACCTGGAGCAGAGTTTTAATGGGTGGCGAGAGAGGACTATCTAAGGTTATACCCACAAACAATGGACTTAAACAGGGCTGCCTACTGGCTCCATTACTATTTTCTTTATATATTGCTGACCTCCCCAAGGCTCTATCGTCTTCTAGCAATGGTATTGCACCAGTTTTGGGGAGATCTCCAATTACGTGCTTGTTGTACGCAGATGACATCTTAATTTTGGACCTCACACCAAAAGGCTTGAATTGTCGATTACAAGCTTTGTTCTCTTACGCTGAGGCTCATTTTTTAACAATAAATACTTCAAAAAGTAAAATAATGTGCTTTCAGGGAAAGAGAAAGTCCAAATATGAAAATTACTGCTGGTCCGTTGGGGGGGAAAGACTAGAAGTAGTCACCTCCTATCCCTTCCTTGGGAAGATAGTTACGAATAATCTAAACGAAAAAACCCATACTGAGACCAACAGTAGGAAAGCTTTGGCTCAAGGGAAGAGTCTTATCTCTCTTTACAAAGCGACAGGTAAAAGGCATTGCTCGAGGTCTTCCGAGCAAAAATCCCGGCAACCCTAATCTATGGCCTAGAAATAGTGGACATGGTATGCTGGAATTTTTTAGATTCTATCGAAGGAAAGATACTTCGTAACCTAGCTTCTGTAAATACGGCAAATTCTACGTCTTCATTAAGACAAGAATTTGGACTGCGCAGCTCTCGGGCTCAGGCAGCTGCGAGTGTGGTGGGTTTTTAATATAGCTGGAGGGATGCCTGGCACACTGAGGTATCAAATAAAAAATGAGTTGTTGGGTTCCTTTAATGCTTACTCCTCAATTGTAAGGAATTTCAGACAGGCGATCGCTTTATTGCAGCTAGATGAACAAAACCTCTTCTCACTGTCTATAGCTCAACTAAAATTATCTCTAAAGACTGCGTCTTGGGAGCTAAGTTCTAGAATAGACAGTAGGACAAATAAAGTAAAGAGAGGAATGTTATCTATCGTAATTTTTGTGAACTAAAAAAATCTCAGCCATATTTATGTTGGAATCTCCCGCATGGAGTAAGGCGATTTATCCTTTTGCTAAGAAATAACTTGCTCCCTCTGAACTGTCTCCTGGCAAAATGGTATGGTGGATCTGATATTTGTGATCTCTGTAACCTTAATCCCCAGGATTTATACCATGTTGTTCTTGTCTGTCCAGCACTTTTGGCCTATAGGCGCAAATGGTTAAAGCCCATGTGCCTTCAATTGGGCATTTTTACTGCTTTTGATTTTCTTGCAGCAATGGCGAAACCCCCAAATGAAATGTTTTGTTTTAAATTGTTTAATTATTTTAAATGTTTCTTACGATTGTATTGATATTCTTATTCATTTTGAAGAAATCTTGTTGCTTTTTTTTGTTGTTAATTTGATATGTGGATCTCAATCGAGTTCCGTTATCATTAATAAATAAATACGAAAATACTTGCTTGATTGTGTGGGCTTTCCTTCCTATTCTTGGGTTTGTCCCTGCCAGGAGCATAGCCTCATTACCCGTGTCCTTCCACCGCTACTTTGCAGGCACTACATTTTTGTTTGAGTTAATCACTCTAAGTGAGTGCCAGTGTTTTCCATCCGTCTCCCACATGTACGTATCTCTCCCTCATTCTAAGTTGCTTTCTCTCGCCGGTGTGCTTCTCCCTACCCGCCTGATTTCCACTCACCCTCAAATGTTTCTCACCCGAACGTTGTTTTATTCCCTGTGTGCTTCTTGCCCACTTGATCTACAATGCTGTCTCAGCCATGTGCTTATCTTCCCCCGGCACAGTGAGGGTTACCCCACCTACCCTCTCCATGCTGCTTACCCACCCGCATTAAAAAGTAATAATTTTTTTTTAAAAAGCTCTTGCGCTACTTTTTAAAAATTTACCTACCCAACTCAGATCGCTAAATAAAAAGAAAAAAAACTTGCATCATTTGATTAGCATTTGTGTTGTGTGTGATAACAAACTGATATGACTGCTGCACCTTTTGTTGTTTCCTTTGTCGCTATGCTGCGTAGCATCAGAGGTGTTGTAGCATCGCTCAAAATCATTGACAAAGCAAATACGTCCCTTAGGCAGACCTATTGGCGTTGTTAATGCTTGTTTTCCTTTTACAATGAGGCAGTGAGTTCATATTTTTCTTTCAGTTGGATCCTAAATATGTAATAAATGTTTCACTGTGTCACAGAGAGGTGTAGCACTTCTGCCCGTTTTTCCTATGCAGCAGCATCTCACATTTTAAAAATGTTCATTAAAAAGCCTATTCCCTCTAAACTAGTTATTTAATCCCACTGAAATGTATGTATTTATCTGTTTTCATGCTCAGGTTAGCAATAGATGCTACCATACGGCCGTCACGTGTTTACCTTAAAACTACTGTTTCCATTCGTTTGAAAATAGTTTTAAAAAATCGCATTTTTGCATTATTTTGCTCCAAATCAGATATTAGTTTATATTCCAAATTCTTCACACCAAGAAACAATTTTTTACTTTAAAGTATGATTCCCCGCCCACCCCTTACTCTCCCACCCATTAACACCACCCGATATCTACTGCGCCTTCTACACCCGGACCCAACTAGGGGCTACCTGACCTTACTCAATCCCCTCCTCCCTGTCCCATAACGTTTATTGATCTTTCCCAACACTTAGCTTCTCCCTTTCTTCAACCCTTGCGTGCATCACCACTAGCACGCCACAGGCCCTACAGCTTCCCATACATTGGCAAATGCTAATGCATTGTGAAGCCTCTTCTCTGGATGTCTACCACCACCTAGCGATCACCATGAACTACTCCACTGTTCCTATTAACGATCCTATTTTTTTATTTAAAAAAAAAAAGTTTTATATAGAGCGAACTAGACCTGAAACTTCGGGTATCGAGCGCTTTACATAGCACCAGTTGTATTACATGAGGACACATTCATTTTTGTTAGGCACTGGGAGATTAAGTGATTTGCCCAGAATCACAGGATGTTGAGCGTTATTGCTGAGACTCTACCCTGGTTGCCCATCCTCGAGGTCGACCGCTCTAGCGTAAGGCCACATCCTCTCCCCAATTACCTATTACCTACACTATTGTCTGTACAATATTTGCTACCTTCAATCCCCCCACCCTGTTTCGACCTCCATTCCCCCTTCTCTCTCCCCCATCCCTCCATTACTACTACTCAATCAATCAATCAATCAATCAATCAATCAATCAATCAATCATTTGTAAAGCACACTACATACCCGTGAGGGTCTCAAGGCGCTGGGGGGGTGCTACTGTTCGAACAGCCAGGTATTGAGTATCCTCCTGAAGGTCAGCAGGTCTTGGGTCTGTCGTAGGCTCAGTGGGAGGGTGTTCCATGTCTTGGCGGCGAGGTGGGAGAAGGATCTCCCACCGGTGGTTGTTCTTCGGATGCGTGGGACGGTGGTGAGTGAGAGGTCGGCGGAGCGTAGCTGGTGGTTGGGGATGTAGAAGGAGAGCCGTCTGTTGAGGTAGGCTGGGCCAGCCTTGTGGAGTGCCTTGTGTGCGTGGGTGAGCAGCTTGAAGGATATCCTCTTGTTGACGGGGAGCCAGTGCAGGTTTTTCAGGTGGGGGGTGATGTGGCCTTGGCGTGGTACATTGAGGATCAGTAGTGCACAGGTGTTTTGGATGCGCTGTAGTCATTTGTTGAGCTTTGTCAGGGCTCCCGCGTAGAAGGCGTTTCCGTAGTCGAGTCTGCTGCTGACTAGGGCCTGGGTGACTGTCTTTCTTGTATCTGTCGGGATCCATCTGTAGATCTTGCGGAGCATGCAGAGGGTGTTGTAGCAGGAGGAGGAGACGTCGTTGACTTGCTTGGTCATTGAGAGAGTTGAGTCGAGGATGATTCCCAGGTTGCATGTGTGTTCGGTGGGTGTCGGGGCTGCCCCCAGTGCCGTCGGCCACCAGGAGTCGTCCCAGGCTGAAGGGTTGGAGCCGAGGATGAGGACCTCTGTCTTGTCCGAGTTCAGCTTCAGACGGCTGGTCTTCATCCAGTCGATGACGGCCTTCATTCCTTCGTGGAGGTTGGCTTTGGCTGTGATGGGGTCCTTGGTGAGGGAGAGGATCAGCTGAGTGTCGTCGGCGTAGGAGATTATGTTGAGGTCATGCTGTCGGGCTACGTGTGCGAGCGGGGCCATGTAAACGTTGAACAGTGTCGGGCTGAGAGAGGATCCCTGGGGTATGCCGCAGATGATCTCGGAGGCTTTGGAACGGAATGGGGGAGGCGGACGCTCTGGGTTCTGCCGGAGAGGAAGGAGGTGGTCCAATCCAGAGCCTTCTCTCGGATCCCTGCGGCGTGGAGGCGTGCGCGTAGTGTGCGGAGGCAGAAGGTGTCGAAGGCGGCAGAGAGGTCTAGGAGGATGAGTGCTGCGGTCTCGCCGTTGTCTAGCAGGGTCCTGATGTCGTCGGTGGCGGCGATGAGGGCAGTCTCAGTGCTGTGGTTGCTGCGGAACCCTGACTGGGAAGGGTCCAGGATTCTGTTTTCTTTGAGGTATCAGGTTAGCTGTCTGTTGACGGTTTTCTCGATGACCTTAGCTGGGAAGGGGAGCAGAGAGATGGGCCTAAAGTTCTTGAGGTCTCTTGGGTCTGCCTTCGGTTTTTTGAGTAGGGCGTTGATCTCGGCGTGTTTTCAGATCCCTGGGAAGGTCGCGTCTCGAGGGAGAGATTGATGACGTTGCACAGGTGGGGTGCGATGGTGCTGCTTGCTCTGTTGAAGACGTGGTGCGGGAATGGGTCCGACGGAGAGCCGGAGTGGATTGAGCGCATGGTCTTGATGGCGTCATCGATGCTCACGCTGGCCCAGGCTAGCAGGGGGTCGTGGTCGATGGTGTATGGAGGGTCTATTCTGTTGCTGTCTGTTGGGGCTGTCTCGGTATTGAAGCTGTCGTGGATGTCTGTTATCTTGCGGTGGAAGAAGGTGGCAAGGGAGTAGCATAGGGCTTGCGACGGCGGGTGCAAAACAATGAGCAAGAACTTTTTTTTCCAGTTTCCCTCCTTGCATTCTAGGACACAAATAAAATAATTTGTCGTCAGTCCACGTTACAGAATGATTTTTGTACAGGGCAAAAAGTGGCAAAATACATTTTCATTTTATGTATGTGTAAAAGATGAATTTCAGCCCACTTTTAAAATGTGAAAGATGAAACCACTTGAAATACAAAATCAAAATAGAATAAAGGGGTCGCACATACAAATGAGTACTGTATTTTCTCTGCTAAAAAACCCTTAATGTCATTGGTTTATCCTGAATTTCGTTCAATTTGATGTCAAATTAATGCGTGTGCTACAATTTCTTGTGTTACAAATTGCACAGCTTTCACATGCTCCAAATTACTATTGAGCCTGTTCTTGAGCTGTGTGCTTTTGTCACTTGGCTCTTATCTGACTGTAGCCACTTATTTGAATAATATTAATTTATACTATAATCAATTCCAGATCTAACTCCTTGTATCCTAACTCGGCTTAAAAGCCTCCTCAGCAAATAGAAAAATACCAAAAACCAGTAATAAAGATTCTAAGGATACCACAATAAACCCTCTGAGTGGAAAAGAAAGGCCATTTTCCAACGTTGCTGTTCAATCACACATTTTTAGGGTCAAGCCTGCAAGAGCATATGCTAGGGCACACACCTTGCTTGTGAGTCACTGTTGTTAACAAAAAGGTCTTGGAGCCTGCCCATTGCTTACCATTTGTTAACTTGCATGGCACTCTTATTTACAGCCTCGTAATTCGTCAATGCAGGCCTAACATAATTTTCATTCTTCTCTGTGGAGCAGAGACCAAGTACTGACTGATTCAATTTAATCAGTGCCCATCTGCTGTTATCGGCATGATTGACATACTATTTTGTTTAGTTTAACTTTTAGTGCCCTGCAAATAAATGGTGTGTGGCTCGAAAAAATGTGCCCAGCAGGACAAACAACATTGCAAAAATTGAGTTTTAATACTTACATTTCTTTTATTTTGACAAGTCTTCTTTTCTCACTTTGCACTCATGTTTTCTTTTATTTTTCCTCATGAGCGCTGTTCGCAAAAGATGGGGATTATTTTATTGCAAAGCGACATTGTTTCTTTCTTATGTGTAATTTCTGAAATGACTTGTTAACATAATCGTGCAGTGCACCCCATTCAACCCCACCCCAATCCACTGCTATTCACCCACCTCACCCCACACCTATCTGCCCCACTCAATCCAATCCACTCTAATCCACTGCACTCCAGTCCTTTCAACCTGCCCTACACCAAGTCAGCCCCACTCCAATTGAAAACAATCTGCCCCACTTCCTTCTGCCCCACTCGAACCGAAACAGTCTGCCTGACTCCAATCTGCCCCACTTCAATCCAAAACAGTGTGCCCCACTCCAGTCCAAGGGGACCCAGTTAGCCGTTATAAACACATCATGTTTAATCACAATAGCATTAAATGTATATATTCATCAGAGCGCATTGCTAGTCAATCACAATGAGCTAAAACCACAATCAGTTAGAAAACAATAATGGCAAAACACTCATCATAGTGCCCAATGGAAAAAGAAGAAAGAGTGACGTGATAAAAGAAAGAAATTGTGCAAAGGGATAGTTAATGTGACAACAAGATATTTCACGATTAACATATAAAATGAATTGGCTTCAGAGCCCTGAGCCAATAGGGAATGAATAATTTCAAATGTTCATCAAAGATCATGTGTCTGACGCTGGTATTCAATATCCAAATTAGGGGTGGCATCACACTGATGTATAAAGAAGTAGCCGTCGACGTTTCAACCCCAAAACTACAACTGTAGGCGTTGTTGGCACCTTACACCGGGGTCTTCATCACGACAAAACGTGAAACCAAAGGGTACACTATGTCATCTATAAAAATAAATTAGAATCAAGTATCAGTACTCTTAGGTCAATGTGAGCGTAAATGCACACCACATAAGTCATCATAATCTGAAAAGGAATTTTACCATGGTGGGTGGAATTTCTAATTGCCACAAGTTGGTTGATTAACGCGTCAATGCAAAAAATCACGTAACTTCCTTGTCATATTGATGATTTCGATGTCGTCAAAATTCTGAAAAATTGAAGTCTCAATCAAAACCCAAGTCTTAATCAAAACAAATCCTTACTAATTCTCTTTTGCAAACTGGAAGGACTTCCTACATAACAAGATTATTTAAAAAAAGATTCCTCTAAAAACCAGCACAGGACACTCGAAAACCAAAACTATACCAAACTCATACGACATACTACTAAATCACGTCACTCAACAAAGGTGGTCTATGTTTAGAGCACAAATGTACGTACGGAATGAGTCCGTTTTCTATATCTATAGCGGTAATCCGCTATCGCGTCACTCCAGTGATTGACCCCGGGAGTTTTGGATTACTGCGAGACGTGGCGGACATTAACCCTCAATGAAGGTAGATTGTTTGAATAGCCTACATGAGTAATTTAGCGTGTTTGGCGGTCTGTGTTCAAATCAGTGACCCTATTTTTAGTATGGTTGGTAGCCTACGTATAAATCAGTGGCTAACATAACCGTTTCCCTTTAGGTGACGTTTTCGTCGGAATAATCAGACGTGACCACCCCTCAAGATTAGGTACGTGTGGCTTTTGTTATCTTTTCTAACACAAGATGGGTGCTATTAGTCAGCGGTCCCTTTACTCACACGGTCCCTCATTTCACATTATTTCACCTTTTAGGTCTCGAGGTGTCCCTTCAGTCCTGACAATTACTGGTTATAAGAACTGTCTGCCAGTCCTAAGGTATGATCCCTAATTTAGTATAAGACTCGATGATGATAATCTATCTGGTATGTTTCTAAGATTTCATGTTCTAAAACACGCGATGGAGTGTTTTAAATGCCCAAATCGTGAATGATTTGTTATCAACTACATGATATCTTGGTGTGATACGTGTCCCGGTTCCGATTCAAATCTTGGATTTGTACGTACATTTGTGCTCTAAATATAGACCACCTTTGTTGAGTGACGTGATTTGGTAGTATGTCGTATGAGTTTGGTATAGTTTTGGTTTTCGAGTGTCCTGTGCTGGTTTTTAGAGGAATCTTTTGTTAAATAATCTTGTTATGTAGGAAATCCTTCCAGTTTGCAAAAGAGAATTAGTAAGGATTTGTTTTGATTAAGACTTGGGTTTTGATTGAGACTTCAATTTTTCAGAATTTTGACGACATCGAAATCATCAATATGACAAGGAAGTTACGTGATTTTTTGCATTGAAGCGTTAATCATCCAACTTGTGGCAATTAGAAATTCCACCCACCATGGTAAAATTCCTTTTGAGATTATGATGACTTATGTGGTGTGCATTTACGCTCACATTGACCTAAGAGTACTGATACTTGATTCTAATTTATCTTTATAGATGACATAGTGTACCCTTTGGTTTCACGTTTTTGTCCTGATGAAGACCCCGGTGTAAGGTGCCAACAACGCCTACAGTTGTAGTTTTGGGGTCGAAACGTCGACGGCTACTTCTTTATACATCAGTTTGACGCCACCCCTAATTTGGATATTGAATACCAGCGTCAGACACATGATCTTTGATGAACATTTGAAATTATTCATTCCCTATTGGCTCAGGGCTCTGAAGCCAATTCATTTTATATGTTAATCATGAAATATCTTGTTGTCACATTAACTATCCCTTTGTACAATTTATTTCTTTTATCACATCACTCTTTCTTCTTTTTCCATTGGGCACTATGATGAGTGTTTTGCCATTATTGTTTTCTAACTGATTATGGTTTTAGCTCATTGTGATTGACTAGCAATGCGCTCTGATGAATATATACATTTAATGCTATTGTTATTAAACATGATGTGTTTATAACGGTTCACTGGGACATCTCTTTTTGTATGCTACTTGACACCCCGGTCCCTAGTGACTTTGTTGGGTAAACCCCCCCTATATTTACCACTCCAATCCAAAGCAGTCTGCCCCACTCCAATCTACCCCACTCCAATGCAAAACAATCTGCACCACTGCAATCCCAAACAATCTGCCCACGCCAATCCAAAACAATTTGCCCCACAATGCAAAACAATCTGCCCCACTCCAATCCAAAACAATCTGCCCCACTTCAATCCAAAACAATGTGCCCCACTCCAATCCGCCGTGCTCAGATTCGTTCCACTCCAGTCCGCCCCATTCTAATCTGCCCCACTTCAATCCAAAATAATCTGCCCACTCCAATCTGCCCCATTCCAATCAAAAGCAATCTGTCCCACTTTAATCTGCCCAGCTCCAATCTGCCCCACTCCAATCCAAACAGTCTGCCCCACTCCAATGACAAACAATCTTCCCCACTCCAATGCAAAACAAGCTTCCCCACTCCAATCCAAAACAATCTTCCCCACTTCAATCAAAACAATCTGCCCCTCTCCAATCCGCCCTAATCACATCCGCCCCACTCCAATCCGCCCCACTCCAATCTGTCCCACTTCAATCCAAAATAATCTGCCCACTCCAATCCAAAACAATCTGCTCCACTCCAATCTATCCCGCTTCAATCTGCTCTACCCTGATCCACCCCTCCTCCTATGCATCCCACTCCAATCCAAATCAACCCAACCCACCCTCTCCACCCACATTCACCAAATTCCAGACCACCACAATCCACTCCAATCCACCCCAATCCAGTCCAATCCAATGTACCCCACTCCAATCCACCTCACCCCAACCCAATCCACTCCAATGTAATTTACCCCACTCCAATCCAAAACAATCTGCCCCAAAACAACCTGCCCCACTCCAATCCAAAACAATGTGCCCCACTCCAATCAGATCCAATCCAAAACTATCTACCCCACTGCAGTCCAAATCAATCTGCCCCACTCTAATCCAAAACAATCCACCCCACTCCAATAACCCCACCCACCCACCCAACCCACTCCAATCCAATCCACCCCAATCAATCCACCCAATCTAGCCAAATCCAATCTAACCCACTCCAATCCACCCCACACCATTCCAGTTCACCCCAATCCAATCCACCCCACCCCACCCCAATCCACTTCAATCCAATCCACCTCAATCCAATCCATGCAACTCACTCCAATCCATCCCACTGCAATCCAATCCACCCCACTCCAATCTACCCCACTCCAATCCACCCTACTTCACCCAGACCACTCCATTCTATTCCACTCAATCCACCCCACTCCAATCCACCCCACCCAATCCACGGCACATTCATTTCAACCCACCCCATTTTAATCCATCCCATTCCATTTTAATCCACCCCACTCCAGTCTAATACTCCCCATCCAGTCCACCCCACTCCAATCTACCCTACTCCACTGCCGTCCAATCCACCCCACTTTACTCCAAACTACCCCACTCTACCCCAATGCAATCCACACCACCCCAGTTCAGTCTACCCCACTCAATCCAATCCATCCAGCCCTGCCCAATCCACCCTACTCCAGGCAAATCCACCCTACTCCAATCCACCCCACTCCAATTCAATCTGTTATGTTATGTTAAGTTGGTCTTATATAGCGCTCAGCTACTCCAAAGGAGTGTCCCGGCGCTTTAGCAGAATTGGGAACAGATGACCAGGAGCGGACAGACAAGGCAGAAATTATTGCACAAAGAGCCACGACTTTAGCTCCTTCCTGAAATTCAAGAGGCTGATATTTAATCTCAGGGAAACAGACAAGGAGTTCCAGAGCTTGGGGGCTAGATGGCGGAAAGAACGCCCGCCCAGTGGCAGGAGGAACAATTGCCAAGGCCAAGGAAGCTGACCATAGTGTTCTCAAAGTCAGATAGAAAGCCAGTCGGTTTCTGATATATTTAGCTCCTGTGCCACAGAGCACCTTGAAAGCTAGCGTGAGAGCCTTAAAGGCCACACGTTTTTTAATGGGGAGCCAATGAAGTTTTTTTAGTAATGCAGTCGCGCTTGTTCTGCGATGAAGACCGAAAATGGCTCTGGCAGCAGCATTTTGCACAACCTGCAGGCGAGAGATGAGTAACTCCGGCAGGCTCAGGTAGAGCACATTGGAGTAATCCAGGCGGGACCTATCAGAGCCTGAACAGTCACTTTCCGGTGGCAGAGGGACAGCATTGGAAGGAATTTTCTAAGCATTTTTATGATGCCAAAACACTTGCCAACAAGGCCCAGGATCTGTGGTTTCAGTGTCAGTCCATCATCGATCTGCATTCCCAGATTCCTGGCCTTGGGGGAGACAGCAAAGGGAGGGAACATGTCCGGTGGCCACCAAGACTGCCATCTGGGGCCAGCTGGACAGCCAAAGAATAGCAGCTCCGATTTATCGGAATTGCATTTAAGGCTGTGTTGCTCAAACCACTTGAAGACCGCCCCTAAACAGCCTCTGATCTGCCCGCCATCGAAGTCAGCACCCTTCTGGCAAGTAAAAAGAACCTGGGTGTCATCAGCATAGGACACGATCTGGGCACCATAGGACTCCGCCAGAGCCGCCAGGGGTGCCATATAAATGTTAAACAAGGTAGGGCTCAAAACAGAGCCCTGGGGCACCCCGACCTCCAATGGCGTCATCTCGGCGGAGAACGGAGGGGCCCAGATTGTTTGTCGGCGGCCAGCAAGGAAGGACTTAAACCAATTGAACACCGCTCCCCTCAGCCCGATCTCCTTTACTCTGAACAACAAACCGCTGTGGGGAACGGTGTCAAAAGCCGCCGACAAGTCCAGCATAACCAGCATGGCCTTACCTCCCACATCCAACACCTCTCTGATGGCATTAGTGACCTCCAGTAATGCCGTCTCCGTGCTCATATTCGCACGGAAGCCCGACTGGGTGTCATGCAAGATGTTATTAGTTTCCAAAAAATTGGAAAGAGAGGCGTGGACGTGCTTCTCCACAACCTTAGCCAAGGCCGGGAGAAGGGAGATGGGCCTATAGTTGGCATGCAGCAGCGGGTCCAGATTGGGCTTCTTCAAAAGTGGCAAGATCAGGGTGTGTTTCCAGGCCTGGGGGACCACTCCTGTGCTCAGTAAACAATTGAGCACCGGGTTGACCAGATCGTTTATCACTAGGGCCATTTTGCCCAAGCACTTTGCAGGACAAGGGTCCAGAGGTGAGCCGGACTTAAGCTTAGACTTCAGATCTAGAGAAGAAGCCAACGAAAGGAAAGGAAAGTTAGCAAGAATAGGTCCGTCACCAGGAAGGTGGACAGAGGAAAAGACACATATTTCAGATGGAGTAGTGAGAGTGGTGGAGGAAAAAGAGTTTTGGATGGTTTGAATTTTGGAGATAAAAAAAGTGGCCAATTTCGACACCCAAAGTTCAGAGTGATGGTGCGTGGGCAAAACGGAACTAGGTGAAATGAATTCTTTAACTATAAGAAAAATGTCCTTGCTGGCTACAGTGGCGGCCTCGATTCTTCTAGCAAGATAAGCTTTCTTTTCTAAGGTAATGCTGCCGTGATATGCCTTGATGGACTCTTTATAAGCATTCTTCTCCAGAGGATCATAGTGACGGCGCCAAGCTCTTTCCGCCTTTTTACAACTGCGCCGCATGTCCGCTAGGGTAGCTGAAAACCACGGGGCAGATGCCCGCTTGCAGCTTTTACGGGACGTCGAGGCGGGTGCAAGTTCATCAAATCTCTCCTCCAACCAGCCCTGCAAGAGAGCAAGATCAGTTTCAAGGCTGCCTGACAACAGGCACGGATGGTAGAGAGAGCTTGTGCCAGCATAAGCGGGGTCACTCGATTGAAAGCTCTCGTTGTCTGGCGCGCACACTCTAATGGTCGGGTTAAGGGTTTATTAGTCATAGGGATCTGGAATTTAACAAGGTGGTGGTCTGACCATAGAACCGGGCTAGGGGGCAACACGGCAATGGGAGTGGTGGAGAACACTTGGTCCAGAGTGTGACCTTTAATGTGTGTGGCTGTAGTGATGTAAGGGACTAGACCTAGTGGGGAGGTGACATCTAATAGCTTAATGGTGTCGACATCAGTACTTGAGTCCATATGAATATTAAAATCCCCCAGCAACAGGCATTGGTCCGTTTTTAGACACAGCGCTGCAACAGCAGTGTAGAGCTCTTCAAAAAAAAGAGCCAAGGGGACCCGGGGGTCTATAGACTAAAATCCCAGCATAGGTTTGATGAGAGAACACAGAAAGAGAAAACCCTAGGGATTCACAACCCGCGATGTCGTCAATTGGAATAGTGGTGCAAGGAAAACGCTTATCCACTACCATGGCTATGCAGCCTCCTCTGCCCTGTGCTCTGTCTTTCCTATAAATGGCGTAGTTGGGGGGATAGCTGACACTAAGTCAGGTCCCGAACATTCACCCAACCAAGTCTCAGTAAGGAAAAGACACAGAGGGTTTGTGTCGACCAACAGATTATAAATATCTAAAGAATGTCTGGGAAGAGATCTGGTGTTCAACGGAAGACAGGACAGATATATAGGCGGGTCCCGGGGAGATGACACTGGAAGACAGCCCAAACTCCACCCACAAACTGAACAATGCTTTTTATAGGCATGTCTCCCTGGAAAAAGTCTATGGCAGAAACCCGCCTTTCCTCTTAAGGAGAGGAGCTCCTCAGAGGTGTAAGTATGCATACTGAGAAGGCCACAGACTTAAGATGGACAAAGAGCGCCGTCCGCACCCGTCCGCCTCCGGGACGCTGACGGGCGCAGACGGGCTTACCTTAGGCGCTCCTTTGGCGCGAAAGTAGGCGCGCCCGCAACGCGCGACTGCTGCGCGGAAAAAAGGGCCCCTAGATTTATAACCTATCCGGCGAAGGTGAGTAAGACCGCACCACTGGTCCGCCGACCAGCGTGCCGGTAATCCTCCTAAGATGGCCCCTGAATGCTAAATGCAGCCTACTGGCCTACAGGTCCCAGAATACCTTGCGGGCCCAAACAGCCGAGCAGGTCTGGAGAGATGCGCGCGAGAGTCCCCCGCGATGCTGTTGCCACCCAGCAGGCAGGGAAAAGAAGTAAGGAAAGATGCCAAAGTTACGGGCAGGAGAACACCCGGCTTTCCACCTCAGGTGGGGCAAATGAAGAGAGGAGGAGGAGGAGGAGAGATAGCGTCAGGTAAGCAGTGACACAGAGATACCACAAGAGCTAGCAATCAGCGTACACAAAATACCAATACCACCCTAGAGCAGCCGTCTGACGCGCTAGCAATCAGCGCGCAGTAGCGGTAGTGGAACAATACACAAATACAAGTTTTAAAAGTTTTAAAATGCGCTATAGATCAGCGCAGATAACAGTTATATAAAAATGGCTCTAGCAATGGTCATTCAAGCCTCCGTCCAACCGCACCCAGCATCCGCCTCAGTTTGCAGCGGGGGGTACTCAATCTACCCCACTGCAATTCAGTTGTAGTAAAATACTTTTATTTGATCTGTTAAAATCATAAAAAGAGTGGAACATACCACCATGACGAAGACCTCACAATTCAGATACAGATAAAAATGACATTAAAACATTTTTAATTATCGTAACCCTTGTATGGGATGGAACCAAAGAGCAGCGGATTATCATAAAAGCAATGTAAACATATCCATGCTTTCTGTTGAAATTAAAGTGTTAATGCCAACGGAAAATGGAGAGGGAGCAAAGTTCAAAACTGTAGTCACTATAGTTTCATATCCTGGAACATTTACAGGTAAGATCATGTTTAAACATCACAGGATAGTTACCATCTATTTATACTATCCCAACACTATCTTTTAACCTTGACATTATGATAACCCCTTAATAAATTTGTTCTTTGGCATCATAATAGTTAATTTTAGCTTCACATTCATTTTCTCACTAACTCTACACTGCAATTTATTTCTCAGCACCACCGTTTTTTCATCTTTGGCTGTGTTACATCACTGGTGGATCCTTCCTAGGATGTCTCACGATAACAACTAGTGAGAAACCTGGATGAGATACCAGTTTTCTTTTACAAAATCCCAGATGATGATGCTCCGCCATTGGGTGGGCTGATGGGTTTTCTGTACACTGTGGTGTCACATACACAAGACATAGCCTATGCCACTTTTGTTTCTCTCTTAGCCACATATCATTTGACCACTAGTGTCCCATTTTGTTGTTAGCAAGATCATGTTTGTGCCTAGGGCTTGTCATAGAAAGGGGCTTTGGAGGAAAGGAAGTACAGAAACAGGTCTGAAAAAGACTTAGGCCTGCTACTTTATACCCTATTGCCAAGTTCTTATTTTGGTGTTCCATTCTTTCTTTTTTTTGAAAATCTGTTTTTTATTGCCATATGTTACAAATTAAAGACTCAGTACAACACATTGCAAATTGTCATAAGTAAATCACATTCCTTGTACATGTCTGTATCATATGAGGACATAACATTTTTCCTTTAAGTTGAACAACCTTATGAACATCCCCCCTCCCCGTTCCTCCCCCCTTCCGGCACTTCCAATTCCTGCACTCCAAACATTCGTAAATAGCTCAGAAATAAAACCTGGTCTATCCCACCACGGTCAGCGTATATTGTGTGTTCATCGCATCCACCCTGGGAGCCGTATTGAAGCCCCTGTTAGTAAGACCGTCACACTGTGCTCCTAGAACTACAACTTTCCCCCCAGACCTGAGGCAGTGCCCTCTGAACTGCGCGACACTCCCAACTTTCCAGTTATTCCACAACTTAAGTGGCAGTTATCGAGCCATCAGATGTGTAGCCTTCCCCGGATTCAAAGTGGTGTTCCATTCTTTCCAACGTTTTATGCTGTTTCTTTCTTTTCAAGTTCTTGTGCTGCTAGGGACAAAAATTTGACGGTGTTACAAGACAGTTGAACTGAAGAACCGCTGAGCCATTTTATGACGGCTGTTCTGCAAGTCTGGATTTGAGTTTCTCTTAGGATTGGCCTTAAAAATGACGTCTTTAGGTTATGTAATGCCGGACAGATGCATAATAGATGTAGTAGTGACTCTGTTCCGTTGCCACAGAGGTGGCAGTCCAGGGATGACCAGGCCAATCCAAAGCAATCTGCCCCACTCCAATCCAAAACAATCTGCCCCAATCCAATCCAAAACAATCTGCCCCACTCCAATCCAAAACAATCTGCCCCACTCCAATCCAAAACAATCTGCCCCAATCCAATCCAAAACAATCTGCCCCACTCCAATCCAAAACAATCTGCCCCACTCCAATCCAAAACAATCTGCCCCACTCCAATCCAAAACAATCTGCCCCAATCCAATCCAAAACAATCTACCCCACTCCAATCCAAAACAATCTGCCCCACTCCAATCCAAAACAATCTGCCCCACTCCAATCCAAAACAATCTGTTCCACTCAAATCAGCAGCAATCCAAAACAATCTTCCCAATTCCAATCCACACCACTCCAGTCCAAGCCAGTTCACCCCTCCACTCCAAACCACTCTTCTCTAACCCAGTTCACCCACCCCCAAACCAATCTAGTCCAACCCACTACAAACCCACCCCAATCCAATCGACGTCTCCACATTTCAATTTACCCCACTCCAATCCAGTCCACCCCACTGCCTCAATTCATTCCACTCAAATCTACGCCACTCTATGCCACCTCACTCTACTCTACTCTACGCCACTCCACTCTACTCTATGCCACTCCACTCTACGATGCTACACTCTACGACTATCTCTGCCACTGAACCAATGAACTCTACTCCCCTCTACTCAACGACACTCTATTCACCCTCCTCCACTCAACGGCACTCAACTCCAACAAATTCAGTCTACGACACTCTCCTCCACCACACTGCACTGTAGGACACTGCATGCCACTGTTGGTGAGACATATTGGCTTTGCCAATGCTTGATCAATTTATAGTTGCAATATGTGTATCTGTAGGGAGATCCAGGCGGACTTCCGGTTTCCTCAGTCCGAGCCTACCTCGCAGTGCAGAGTCGCTGCAAGAAGTCAAGTTGCAGTTGGAGAGACAGAGGGGTGCAATGCAGCTACCCGAATGTGTGTCTTCAATTATTTACATTAACAGAAATAATTCCTTCCGGCAGCTGCCTGCAGTCAGTGGGCGTGGTACCCGTGTTACAGAGGAACTCGCTGTAATGCTCACTGCCTTGGCATGGTCCAGGCTCTGATAAACTGTGACTTTCTGGCTTTCTCTCTCAAAAGCGCTCGGGTAATTTAAAGCAGGTTTCTGATAGTTCTAGATGTTGGCTGTGTTGTATGGGATTATTGTATCGGCCTCAATCAGGCCGAAGCTGACTCGCATTATTTATTATCCTCGCAGGCTGCGAGGATGATAAATAGTGTGAGTCCGCTGAGACTGTGACACTTTAGCAGTAACGGTCTGTAACTTCTTCATTTTGGTGCCTCGCAAATAATTCCTTTTGGGATCGGGACCTACGTGGATAGAGAGAGGCCCTTGAGTCCTGCTACTAAAGGCTGGTAATCTCTTTTCATTTGTTTTTCTGCTGGTTCAGCCATGATCTCAAACGTGCGCAAGGTCACAGGCTAGTCGGCCTATTAAAGATTTAACATGTGGAGCAGGTGTTAATAGAGATTTTCTTTTAAGTACAGTGTTAGTATTTATGTAGCATGTTCACGCACAGTCCAATTCCAGTGTCGGGGACACTCGCAAGGGCAGAAGGGCCAAATGCGAGAAGCCGGCCCCACAAGGAACAGCACGACCGGGCCGGAGGCAGGCACCATGATGATTGGTGAGAGAAGACTGCTTTCTTTTCATTCTTAAGACACTACGTGGGCCGCGTCGGGCCCGTGATTTCTACTGGGCTAGGCTGGCGCTAGGGGATGTGAGAGGGACAGACCTGATGGGCAGCTGCACCTATTGCGAGATTGGACATGAGGCTGAGGTCACACAGTGATTCTTAATGCACATCTGTTGATGTTAGCGCCTGCCCTCGTAGGACACGAAAGAAAATCAACTCACACACTCCTGGTACCCAACAGAATGTAAAGTCCGCAGTTTTGACCTCTCGGGGAAGTCCTCCCCATCGAGGTCGCTAGCATAGACCCCTGATCCTCTTTGTAGGCAATGTAATGTTGGTAGACTGCACTGTTGCAGTCTAGTCTTTCGCGCACGTAGGCGTGCGCTTACGCGGTGTTGTACGGATGCCGCGTACTGTATAAAATAAAGAAGGCGGGGCCCCAGGAGTTAGTTGGGACCACGCGTAGACTAAGACTGGTGTCTGCGTGAGTCCTTATGCGGCGCTATGTATGTGCGCGACTAATGCAGGCAGAGACCTGACAATGGCGACAAGGGAGTAAACGGCCTCGCGCTGTGCTCCACCCGACACCCCAAGCTACCTCACCGGTGCGCCGATGCCGGCCCGGCCCGACGACGCTTCCCGCCCCGGCCGCGGAGATCTGTTATCTGGGCCTGCAGGAGGGGCGTCACCACGGTCAGGCCGGCGCTGCATGAGCACGCGCCGCTGAGCGGATGCCCCGGTCACTCACGTCTTCGCCTGCCTGGCTCGTAGGTGAGAGCGCGCCCAGTCCTGCGTGTACCCGAGGGGCCGCTAGGCCGCGTCTCTTACCGGAGTGACCACGTGCCGCCGGAATTGGCCCCACACGCCACTAGCATCGGAGCGGAGGGCCTACCTGGCGCCTTGCCGGCGATTCGACTGCGAAGGGGCGTCGCCTCTGCACATCTGCGGCATTCCCGCCTACCACCCGCTGCAGAGAGGCTCCACGTGCCAAGATGGCGGCCATCCCCCCAATTGAGCCGTTTGTGGTTGACGGTGCGCCCGCTTCCCTGGCGCCAAGGTGGAAGGACTGGACAGCACGATTGCAATTCTATTTTGAAGGCGCAGGTACGGCGAGGGAGCGACGCAGAGCTCTTCTCCTTCACCTAGGGGGAAAGGACATCCACAGAATTTACAAGACTCTAGTGGAGGCCACGCCACACACATACGTCCCCCTCCTTAATGCGCTCAACGCACATTTGGAACCCCTGGCCAGCAAGGATTACGAAAGATTCTTATTCTGACAAGCACGTCAAGAGGCAGAGGAATCGCTGGATGCATTCCACGGGAGGCTGAGAGAACTCGCCAGCACCTGTGGCTTCAGGGACGAACAAGAAGAAATACGTGGCCAGATCATTCAGAACTGCTACTCCTCCGACCTGCGAGTCAAAATCCTCCAAGAGGATGGAAAACCATTGGTCGACATTCTGAAACTAGGCCGCTCCAAGGAGTTATCACGAGCGAGGGCGTCGCACATGGAGGCGGCACTACATAGGCCAGTGAGGGCTGAACAGGCCAACGTGGCGGAGCAAGTGAATATCGTCAATTCGGAGGCAAGAAGCCACAGGATCGGCGCAAAGAATGCGGATACTGCGGGGGTGTGCCACACCGTGCGAAAGACTGCCCAGCGAATGGAAAGAAGTGTGGCGCATGCGGACGGATGAACCATTTTGCCTCAGTCTGCAGATCTTCAAAACAAAAGCCAGAGGCAGCCCACGCCATCAGAGAAAGCCCAGATAGCGAAGACATGGACGACGATTCCAATGACTATCCAGTCCACTACGTCCATGCCATCAATCAACCAACCACGAAGAAGAGGCGCCTCCCAAAGTGCCGAATAGGACTGAACCAACAAGAGGTGCGAGCCACCATTGACACGGGAGCCTCGATAGAACTTATGGCTGCAGACGTGTACAACCAACTGCAGAACAAGCCAGCTCTGAAAACGGCAAGGATCCGCGTCTTTGCCTACGGGCAGAAGACTCTGATCCCGCTCATTGGGTGCTTCCAAACTGTACTACATCATCTAGACAGGAGAGTCCCCACAACCATTTACGTAACTAAAGAAGGGAGCGGCATGCTCCTCAGTGGACGAGCGGCAGAAGAACTCCAACTAATCTTCTACGCAATGGCGGTACTGGAGGATGAACTAGACGCAATCCTCGACGAATTTGAAGACACATTTCGAGGCATTGGATGCCTAAAAGGCAAAGAGGTGTCGCTACACATAGACCCATCCATCCAGCCGGTCGCCCTCAGACACCGGAGGATAGCCTTCCACCTCAGGAAGAAAGTGGAGGATGAACTAGAAAACCTCGAGAAACAAGGCATAATAGAGAAGGTCAGCGGGCCCACACCGTGGGTATCGCCAATTGTGGTGGCACGAAAACCTAAGCAACCAGGACAGGTACGCATATGCGTAGATATGCGCTTGCCCAACGCAGCAGTCAAACGGGAGCGTCACCTGACGCCTACCATTGATGACATCTTGGGCGAACTAAATGGCGCTAAATGGTTTTCCAAAATGGATCTCCGCTCAGGCTATCATCAGCTGCCTCTACACCCCGACTCCAGGTACATCACCACCTTCTCTACCCACGTGGGCCTCAGGCGCTATCGACGTCTCAACTTTGGCATATCCAGCGCGGCCAAAGTCTTCCAAAACACAATCCGAGAAGTACTGAGCGGACTGCTGGGAGTACTGAACGTCAGCGATGACCTACTCATATACGCACAATCGGTTGAAGAACATCACCAGAGGCTGAGGGGAGTGCTGCAGAGGATCAAGGACTCCGGCCTCACACTGCACAGAGAGAAGTGCCAGTTTCTCCAGAATATAATTAGTTTCTTCGGGTACACCTTCTCCGACAGAGGAATCGCTCCTGATCCTGATAAGGTCAAAGATGTGCAAGCCGCTCCAGCCCCGACGAACATATCGGAGGTGCGTAGTTTTCTAGGCATGGTCAACTTCTGCGGGAGGTTCATCCCAGACCTCTCCAACCTCACCCGGCCTCTCCGAGAGCTCACCAAGTCGACCACTCCCTGGCAGTGGGGCGATGAACAAAGTGATGCATTTCAAAATACCAAGGCAGCGCTGTCCGCTGAGAAAACACTATCCTATTTTGACCCGGCCAAGCCAACCAACATAGCTGTAGACGCCAGTCCATATGGCCTGGGAGCAGTCCTGACACAGCGCTAAGGGGAGGATGACTGGGCACCGATCGCCTACGCAAGTAGGTCACTGACCGAGACTGAACAGCGGTACTCCCAGATCGAGAGGGAGGCCATAGCCATTCATTGGGCTTGTAGACATTTCCACGTGTACGTGTACGGACATCCCTTCACCGTTTCCACGGACCACAAGCCTCTGATTCCCCTGTTCCGAGGGTCAGTCTCCAAACCCCCCCCCCAGAATAGAAAAGTGGATCTTGCAGCTACAGGAGTACGACTATCAGCTGGAATTCAAACCAGGAGCCACCAACCCAGCAGACTATCTCTCCAGACACCCCTGGGCAGCCACCAGCGGGGAAAGAGAGGACGCTGAAGATACGGAAGAATGCGTGAAGGCGGTAATCGAGAGATCAAGGCCACTGCCCATGGGCCTTGACTCGATCGTTGAGGCAACCCGAAACGACGAGATCCTCCAGCTCATAGCGAGCGCCATACGGAACAATGACTGGAAGACCCTCCAAGCATCACTGGACAAAAGGACGCCGCAGGCAATAAGAGCACTAGAAGCACTGCTGAGAGTCAAAGAAGAACTGTCAGTGGACAGCCAGGAGTGTTTGTTGAGAGGACCCCGACTCGTGATGCCGTTGAGCCTCACCCAACAGGCCATCACACTTGCTCACCGAGGACACCAGGGTGTGGTCAAGACCAAGAGCAGGCTTCGGGCGAAAATATGGTTCCCAGACATGGACCCCAGAGTAGAACAAGCAGTCAAGGAATGTCAATGGTGCCAAGCGGCAGGTCCACCAGACAGCCCGCCCCCAGTCATCACCGAAGACGCCCCGCAGAAACCCTGGGAACACGTGAGCGCCGATTTTGGTCACCTACCAGACGGGAGACACATGCTGGTCATTATGGATGACTTCACAAAGTATCCGGAAGTGGAGATTGTGGCGACTCTCACAGCCAAAGAAGTCATAGCCAAATTTGAAAAGACCATCGCCACCCATGGCATTTTCGAACGGGTCAAGACTGATAATGGACCCCCCTTTCAGGGACAAGAATTTGCCGACTATCTTGCAGAGTGGGGAATACAACACCGGAAGGTGACTCCCCGGTGGCCGCAAGCCAATGGAGAGGTGGAAAGGTTTATGCGCACTCTGAACAAAGTCATCCGGATTGCCCATGCTGAAGGAACCCCACTGGAAAAGGAGATATACTCATTTCTTAGAGAGTACCGGCTCACGCCACATCGCACCACAGAAGCTGCCCCCGGCCCATCAGCAATGGGGCGGATAGTCAGAGACACCATCCCCAATCACCACACCTGGACCCCCAACAATGCAAACCCACAAAAGACTCTGTCCAACAGGAGAAAGTCAAATGATTATGCCAGCTTCCGACGGAGAGCCAAAGAACCATCTCTCAAAGAGAATGACCGAGTCTATGTAAAGGACAGATATCCTGGGAGTAAGTTCAGGCTTCCCTATGAACCACGACCGTGGACAGTAACACGCCGCACCGGAACAATGATAACAGCTCAGGGAGGAGGGGAAACAGTCACTCGCAACGCTTCCTTCTTCAAAAAAGCAGCAAGTCCGACAGAAGACCAGCCCGGCCCCGAGCACCATCAGGAGTCACCCGACAGATCGGAGGAGAACCAGAGCCCTCCTGGAAGTGCAAGCAACGGCAGGAGTGACAGTCCAGCAGAGGCTCCAGGGACCCCTGGTACCCCAAGAACTGTGAGTCCTCAAAGCCCCACGGAGCCTCAAACTGCCCGGCCCCCGATCCACGAGCTCCCCAGGCGATTGCTGTTCCGTGGAGAAGCGGCAGGCTATGGACTAAGAAGAAACCCCGCCCCTTCTTCACAACTGATGGACTATGCAGTGGGCTGAACATGAACTCCTGCATCCTGAGACTGGTAACTGGCCGGATGGCCGCGTTTTGTTTCTGTTACGTATAATGCACTAACCTGCCTCATGGTCACAGCGAATTTTGGTTTTCAAAAAAAGGTTGAAAGGAATGTAATGTTGGTAGACTGCACTGTTGTAGTCTAGTCTTTCGCGCACGTAGGCGTGCGCTTACGCGGTGTCGTACGGACGCCGCGTACTGTATAAAATAAAGAAGGTGGGGCCCCAGGAGTTGGTTGGGACCACGCGTAGACTAAGACTGGTGTCTGTGTGAGTCCTATGTATGTGCGCGACTAATGCAGGCAGAGACCTGACAGGCGTCAAGGTGCTCGTAATTAGGGTGATGAAAACTCAGTGACCTGAAACGTCAGAGGAAATGGCGAGTGCCCAGCCTCTTAACCTTGAAGGCCCTGACGCCACCCCAGTGCACACGCTTAGACTGCTTAATTAAGTAAGTACGTGGGAAAATCACATTCTTTTCACGGGAAAGTTGTGATTTTAAAATTCTGCTCCAATACAAGTTTAAGAGGCTGCGAGGCAGGGGTGTACTATAGGGGCATCCAGACCCATACGTTAATATTGAGTCAGGGTCGAGGGCAGGGCCGCAGCTAATCTTAGCCTGAACCTTACTGTGTCAGAGGTAGTGTGAAAAAGCCGAGGCTAGGCACATACTGCGAGACCCGCAGGAGGTGACTCTCCATACTGTCACACTGAAAGAGCAATCAGCAGCTCACTGACAAGGCATTGGTTCATTTGCATATCAGAGGCTCATCTTTAGAATCGGTAACACCTTGGTTCAAAACACAAACAGCCGGCCATCAGCACAAGGCAGCACACCAACTCACTTCTAAAGAACGGAGAAAATGTAGATCAGCTGTGTCTTTCCCCTATTAAAAAACGCAGAGTAAAAGACAAAAACATATTCACTTTTATTTCGCACCAAATCAGGCAATATATTTTAAACAATGCACACCTGTCAAATTACTAGCAATTTTCGGGTGTCATGAAAGATTTGTTTTTAACACTAGCAAAATATGC
Organism: Lissotriton helveticus; assembly: GCF_964261635.1. Lineage (NCBI taxonomy): Eukaryota > Metazoa > Chordata > Amphibia > Caudata > Salamandridae > Lissotriton > Lissotriton helveticus. The sequence goes on from NC_136057.1 coordinate 1,411,185,954, forward strand.
ATCACACCCGCAGATGCACTGGCAGGCCTGCCCGTCAGTTTAATTTGATGAGAAACGCTTCTCTTGTGGCTGTGAGAGAGCTCTCACTTGCACAGCACTATGAGTTAGCGAAAGCGAACTGTCACTTCATTGTTTTTGTATTTGTAACAGCACCACTAACCACCAAGCGACAGGCTGATACAGTGCCCACACCACAGCACCCCAGTACAGTGAGTAGGTTTTTATAGCAGTGTTGCACTTGCAGGCTTCAGTAAAAGCCCTGACACATAGCTGTTGACTCACTATCAGGCATTACATGCTGCTTTCAATACCAGAGTTTCAAACTGTGGTTGACTTCTTAGTGTCTTTGTCTATGTAGCTCAAGGGAAGCATTCAAGGAGGAAAATGCGTTTTGAGAAGCACCAAAGAGACTACTTTCTGCACGAACCTCATGCAACAGAGCATGACTTTCAATGCCTTCCATGCAGGAACAGCGTAATTTGAAGTATACACATATGTTTGCCCTAGAGTGCATTGCTACCCCTTATATATGTTTTCATTGGGAAACAACCTTTACAACGCAACTTTTACAACGAACTACCATTACAACGAAAGTTTTACAACGCAAAAACTTTTACAACGCACACCATTACAACGCAGGATTTTACAACGCAAGTACCTTTACAACGCATACCATTACAACGTAAGTATTGGTAAGTATATAAATATTTTTAAAATATTATATGTTTGGGTTTTTTGGAAAAGGGGTATTTTTAGGGTTCAGGGTCAGTTTTCAGTTTTTGAGTAAAGGGGTATTTTTAGGGTTCAGGGTCAGTTTTCAGTTTTTGAGTAAAGGGGTATTTTTAGGGTTCAGGGTCAGTTTTCAGTTTTTGGGTAAAGGGGTATTTTTAGGGTTCAGGGTCAGTTTTCAGTTTTTGGGTAAAGGGTATTTTTAGGGTTCAGGGTCAGTTTTCAGTTTTTGAGTAAAGGGGTATTTTTAGGGTTCAGGATCAGTTTTCAGTTTTTGGGTAAAGGGGTATTTTTAGGGTTCAGGGTCAGTTTTCAGTTTTTGGGTAAAGGGGTATTTTTAGGGTTCAGGGTCAGTTTTCAGTTTTTGGGTAAAGGGGTATTTTTAGGGTTCAGGGTCAGTTTTCAGTTTTTGGGTAAAGGGGTATTTTTAGGGTTCAGGGTCAGTTTTGGGTTTTTGGGCAAAGGGGTATTTTTAGGGTTCAGGGACAGTTTTGGGTTTTTGGGGTACAGGGTTAATTTGTAAAAATAAAATAAAATTATATTTAAATTAAATTAATTAAATGTAATTAAATAAAAATTAATTATATTTTAATAATTTAAATTAATTTAAATTAAAAAAAATATTTTTAGGGTTCAGGGTCAGTTTTGGGTTTTTGGGGTACAGGGTTAATTTGTAAAAATAAATTAAAATTATATTTAAATTAAATTAATTAAATAAAATTAAATAAAATTTAATTATATTTTAATAATTTAAAATAATTTATATTAAAAAAAATATTATATACTTACCAATATTTATGTTGTAATGGTATGCGTTGTAAAGGTACTTGCGTTGTAAAATCCTGCGTTGTAATGGTATGCGTTGTAAAAGTTTTTGCGTTGTAAAAAATTCGTTGTAATGGTAGTCGTTGTAAAAGTATGCGTTGTAACGTCATACATCCGTTTTCATTGCGTATCTCAAGAGTATCAGCAGTTGTGGCTTGTTGTTGTGGAGGTGGACACTTTCTGTCCAATGGCTACCTGTGTTCTTGTTTAAGGAAGTATATATTTTCAGTTAAATCCTGCATTCGTTTAAGTAGATCCTACACCGTCTCGTGAAGTTTATGCTGCCATGTAGACCAGCATATCCCTGAGATCATCTTCTGAGCGCTGCAGTGCCTGCCTGCCCTCTGTTACTGAGAACTGTGGTCGTGCAGTCTGCCTCCGATGAGTGCCATTCCATTTCTGGTGCTTTGCAGCAGTTTTTAGACTTTCTTATAGTTTCTCGTTGTTCAAATGGGTCTCATTTCTGATATTTATATGTTTCCCCCATTCTTCATTCCTTGATTTTGCTCGCAGGAAAGTGTCACCCATAGTCGTTGAAATGTCACTCATAATTACACTGAAATTATTGAAATGTCACACATGGCAATCTGAAACCTTGGCAGCTATGCCTAGTTCTTATATTTGTAGTTTTTCACTGCACAAGAAAGTAACGAAACACTTGCAGGAGTAGAGAATGGAAGCACTTCATTCAAACAAACAAAAATGCAGATTGATGTGGGGCATTAAATAGTGTGACCTACCCCATTTTAATTGTCTGGTTAAATCGGGCGCCTTGAATATATGCTGGTTTTGCAGCATGTGCTGTTGTCGATAAAATTGTGTGCACTCGCCTGACATCTAGTGGTCATTTCAGAATATTACACTTTGTTTTATTTCAATATCTTAGTTGATCTGAGGCATGTGTCAAATGATCAGGAGAATATTGCATGCAACACATCACATCATCCAAATTTGCTCAAGCACCATATCTAGTAAGATTGATCTGCTTTTGCTATAACCCCATGTTTTGATGCCAGTGGTGGCCCTCAACATTTTGAACACGCACTGCAGAAAGGCTGGCATTGCACAGCGCCCTTAAGTGCACACATTGAAAGACTTGCACCTGTATGCTTGTCCAGATCATAGTAACTTAGGCTGTGCCTGGGCTACTTCAGAAAACAGTGATCTATAGGTTCCGGCTACTCCTCAATACCTACATCAACGAATTAACACAAACAGACGTTTTCCTATTGACAGCAGCAGAACTTTCAGGATGCTGACGTGCAATATCACTCAAGTGAAAATGGCGTCAGAACTTTCATATTCGCTCATCCAGCTATACGTTCCTCTCAGTAACTTAAACCCCCCTCCTGAGAGCTGTCTGTAACCTACTTGTAACTCATGGCTAATCGTACATGTTCTGCTAGTGATGAAAGGTTGTACTAGTCTGCCCTGCTTTATTTGTTCTGCAGGAAATGGAAGGTTGCACTTGCTGCCATCTGTCAGAGAAGGAAGTTTCTTTGCTACTGTGTTAGATACCTGTTCTGTGTGGATGCAAAGCTTGCAGTGCTGGTGCCCAATATTATCCTTTCCTGTGATAGGGGACATTTTGCTGCTACTGCCCTAGCTGTACCTGTCCTCGGATGGAGCGACCTTTGAACTGTTTCTGCCCAAGGTGCGCCTGTTGTATGAAAAAGTGGTGTCTCTGCAGCTGTTACTCCATCTTATGAAAAAAGCAACAGATACATTGAATGCACTTGGATAACATACACTATAAAACAGGGACCGTACACAATACCCATCGCGAGGTACCTGTAGTCCTGAGGAAGACTACTGGTCCCGTAGGGGCAATAGTCAAGCACAATTTTCATTACTCCAAGTCACAGTCTTCCTCATCTCTGTTTTTTACCAGCTGAGGAATCAGTCCACCCCAGATAGAGTTTTGTTGGACTAGCTTTTTTTTTTTAAACATAATTGTATTTATTTTGCAATACAGGACAACGTACAAAAGGCAATTATCAGTGTCAATAATAACTGTGCTTCACTCATGGCAGCAGCAAAAGGCAAAACAGCATGTGCATATAAGATAGACCTATACACTTCACAGGAAATAAAAAGGGGCAGTGAACCGGTCAGCACAGAACTTAAGCAATGTAGGTTAAGCACGGAGTACATGATAATAGCATATGATGCAGGTAACAGTCGTGGCATAAGCAAGGATAAACTGTAGATTGTCACATCAAATAATGGGGCAGATTTATGAGTTCTGGCGCATCTCTGCAAATCAGCAGGGATGCGCCGGAACTGATGCGTCATGCAATTCCCTCCTTGCGGCACCACAGATGCGCCGCATTTACAATGCGGCGCACCATGGTGCAAGGAAGGGCAGATGCGTGACGCATCTTGTGGTGTACGGGTGGCGCATTGCTGGAGTAGCGTCGCAAGTGCGATGCAACTCCTGCAATGTACAGAGGCCACCCATACATAACGTGGTGCGTCACTCCTTACACCTGCTTCAAGCAGGCGTAAGGATTTGACCCAGCAGCGTCGTAAAACTGACTCAGTGAAATCTTGTAGATTTCACTGCGTCAGTTTTACGGGGCTTTCCTACGAGGGAACGCCCACCCTGCGACAGAACGCCCACATGAAACATGACGCAGGTTTCATGTGGCGCAGGGCTTTACAACGTGACGCATCTGCCTAGATGCGTCACGTTGTAAATAGGTCGCAGGGATGCGCCACGTTTCCGCGCCGTTGCGTGACGCAACGGCGGCGTAAACGTGGCGCAAGTCCGACATAAATCTGCCCCCTAGTCTACATTAAATAAGAAATCTAAAGATAACCAACTCCCCCCCACCCTTTTTGTCAGACAAGCTTAACCAATCAGAAAACGTACTTGTCCACTATCAACCCAGACTTAATTGAGACTGCGCTCCCAACAGTTCCTACTTTTTCATGGAAGAAGTCCAAGTGATAGCAAGAGTGGCATGAGGGAACTCAGGACTTGGCACAGAAGACTGTGGGGCAGATTTACTAAGATTATGCACCAGTTTGTGTCACAACAATGACTCAAACAGGCAAAATGTTTATTTGAAATTACCTTCCACCGCAAAACTTGTTTTGCACTGGAAATTGTCTGCTAGTAACACAAAGCAATCAATCAGCATTTGTAGAGCGCACACTGTCACCCCTAGGGGCATCTGGGTGCAGTGCTTTACTTTGCATCTATGCTCCCTCAAAATGGCCGAGTTTCCTCTCCCTCCCCGACCTCACAAGTCTTGAATCTTGAAGTGACTCAGGGTGACCCTCCAGCCCATTGTGCTCACATCTGTGGTTATTCCTATTGGGAGAGGGAGGGAAAGAGGGGCACTCTTTCCCAAAGTTAGAGGCCTCTAGCCTCCACCGAAGGAATTGCAGCATGGACTGTCACAGGAATGATCTAAAAGATGTTGTATCTGGGGCTCAAGGTACAGGGCATATTTACAAAAGAAGTGACGGAGCGCGGAGTTAGCCTTGCTGGCTTAAATCCAGGCTCAGCCACTTCTGAAACCCATGGCTGCACCGTATTTACAAGAATACGGAGCAGTCTGCATTTTTCCATGCACTGGTGCTAAATTTAGAAGCCTAGCGCCGACGCAGGCAACTAAGCACCATGGTGCAAGGGTGCCTGCATTGAGGGGAAGGATTGTTTATGTGCAGGAAGGTGTTCCTTCCTGCACATAAACAATCTGAAAAGGCGTTTTTCATAACTTCTTTGTGTGCTGCTTTGTGCAGTATACAAAGAAGTTGCAACTCGTCATTTTTTTTTTTTACCATTCTTTATGTGCCGGAAGGGTCATCTTCCTGCACATAAACAATCAGTGGTGTTTTGCTGTTTCTATGTGTGCAGCACAACGCAGCACACATAGAAACAGCAAAAACGAGGAGAAATAAAGCATTTCTCCTCGTTTAGACAGGGTAATACCAGGTTTTCCCTGGTCTTAACTTTGACCCTGCCCCATATTTACGTCGCCCTTGTAAATATGGGGCAGTGTCAAAATCAATGGGTGTTGCGGTGGAGTGCCCACCACAACACCCATTGCCTGCCCCTTTCACGCTAAGTATAGCGCGAAAGGGTGCCTTAGTTACAAGGCAACGTTAAGGCATGTTAAGTGGCTTAATGCTGCCTTGTAAAAAAGGCCAAGCCAATATCGCCTCAGGAATATCACTAAAAGTGTCACTCCTGTGGCGATAGGGGCTTGCAAATAGGTCCCTATGTGTTTAGAGAACCACACTAGGAGATGAAGCCATTATCCTCTGAACTGTCGAGCACTCCCTGGCTGTCTCCTGAAGTAATGTGGTAAGACTGCAGAAAGAAGGCTCTCACAGACTTGTGTCAAGGAGTGCTCCGAGGAATTGGATACATTGGGTTGGTATGAGTACTGAGTTCTCGTTGATCAGCCGGTCTAACCTTTCGACTACCTAGCACACACTCGGGACATTCTCAATTCCCTTCGAAATAGAGGGTGAAGAAAATAGCCAGTCGTTCAAGGATGCAAAAATTTGGATTCCTTCAGAATGCAACAATTTTAGTTTTAATTAATTGCATGACCAAAAGCTTTTCTGGTACTGGAACTTATACCTTTGAAAAATGTCCATGCAGGAGCAATTCTATTTCTATCCTCTGGTGATTTCGTAAGCAAGTCATCGACATATGAACCAACCAAGGGTTTTGGTATCAACAAAAGGCAGATGCATCAACAATGCCTTCTTAGAGTTATCCCCTCTCCATCATCTCTTTCACTCAGCAGTATCTGGATCTGCTACTGCTGACAGAGTTAAATGACATTTCTAATGAAGGCCGGACTCGCTAGCCCGTCAGCGACAAAATTAGCTGAATCACTAACTCGTTGCAAACAGTCCGCAACTATTTGGAGGTCTCTAAGCAGCAACTGTACCACACATGCGGCATGAGTTTGAATCTAGCACAACATTGGATGCTGCATGCCATCTCTTCAGAACAGCATGAACTTTCTTATCCACAGGATGTCATGGTGCTGCATCTTCGGAAATTGTCAAACCTTGTGTTGCCTGACCCACCATCAAGAGTCCACCTTGACTACGGGGGAAACGCCTCATTAAATCCTTGTAAATGGTATCGTTTTGCTGAGAAGTGTGGCACGTTGGGAATTTCACTTCTTACCACTCTTTGGCTAGTACTTTCCTTAGGAAAAGGAAGCTCTTCAGGATTCTTTTGATGGTATTGTAGCAAGAGTTCTTTTCCTCTTCATTAACTGAAAATCCAAGAAAGTCAAATTATTTTTTTAAATGATAGAGGATCTCTTCCAAATCACCTACTCTGAAAGTAATGGCCTCTGATTACTTGGTCATCATCTGGGACCTCATCATGTCAGATTGGCTCCTGTTTTACTTTGCTGCAGCCTCCTCGTTGGCTTTTTAAGCTGCATAAACCAGCTTATCAATCAGAGCTTGAAGAACCTCAAAACTGGGTTACTCCACCATACTGCCAGTGGTAGCTTGACCCACTCCTTGCAGGGAGAGGTCTTTACTGGGTTCTTCAGTCTGCCTCCGCTTATTGGGATACTTCTTAGACTCCATTCTTAACTCTATGAGCATCTGACAAAAACAGCCTGTAGCCTGCTTCATCCTGTTTATTAGAGCCCGGTATGTTATGTTATGTTATGTTAAAAAAGACTTGATACCGCGCACATACACCAATTGGTTTCTTGGCGCTCAAAGACCAGTGGAGAAAGAACAGTGAAGTGAAGACAGCTAGCCGTGAGCAAGATAAAACAAATACGTTTTCAAGAGTTTACGGAAGGTGGAATAGTCAACTGAAAGACGAATAGAAAGAGGAAGGGAATTCCAAGTAGACGGGGCCAGAAAGGAGAAACAGGCACCCCCATGTTTCTTACGGTTAAATCTAGGAGTGGTCAGAAGATTGTGAGCAGGGTAGGGTGTAGCATGCCTGCCAACTCACACGGTGCCACAGTGTGACACACTATATCGGCTCCCGTTCACCTGGTCTCCCGTTGAGGAGCTGATATCACACGGTGGCAGGAAAAACAAGAAGAAACCACTGTAAATCGTGGTTTTCCAGCTCGTTTCCCAAGGCTTGGAACTGCCGACATCCAAGCCTTGGTAAGTTGTTTTTTTTGGATGAGGGGACTTGGGGGAGAGGTGGTGTTCAAAATAGCCTCATAGGTACTGCTCGGCACGTGGCCCTGCCCCTCAAAGACCCCTCCCCTCCAAGGTCCCACCCCTTCAAGGCCCCGCCCCCTCCTTACACCGTGAAATTGTTCTTCAAGTTGGCCGGTATCTTGCCAGACCCAACAACTATAAAACGCTGTTAATGTGGCTGCTCGGTTTGACAGAAGTAGAGCGCAATCTGTGACAGTTTCACAGAGCAGGACTCTAGGAGCTGAAGCAGACTCACGCAATGCCATCTGAAGCGCCCACTCATACTAAGATATGCCACCTAACACAAGCTAAGCTGGTAATAAAATATGCCCTTCGAGGTCGCGAGAGCAGACCAATTTATAGAAACCTCTTGCCAAATACGGTTGACAAAGCAGACCATTTTCACAGACCTCATCACCATTATTCAGCCCACAGTCTCTGGAGTAGACTGTTTGCAATTATAATTATCTATGTATTTATTAAAATAATGGTCGCTAGAACAGACCAACCTAAAAAAAAAAAAAAAACACATAGGGCCTGATTTACCAAAGTATCTTACACTTTTTTTGTGCATTTACACTTTGGACTACGTTTTCTACCATTGGTATTCACAAACTCTGAGTGTAAACTTAGTAAACAAGCATTAGAAATGCAATCGGGCTCGGTTTTATTTGAGTTTGAGCTAATGGCATTGTAAATGCCAATGTATTGTTGCTATGTGTTATGGAGTGTGTTCATGTGGTGTGTACTGCCAGTGATCTCCTTGTGAGTGTGAGAATATTGCACCGTTACTGCCTGTGATGTCCTTCTTGTAAGTGTGAGAAGCTTGCACCTCTGCTGCCTGTGGTCTCCTTGTGAGTGTATGCACGGTCATCGCTAGCCTGTAGATATGCACTGTCATCGCTAGCCTGTAGATATGCATTGGCTTCACTAGCCTGTAGATATGCACCGTCATCGCTAGCCTGTAGATATGCACTGTCATCGCTAGCTTGTAGATATGCGCTGTCATTGCTATCCTGTAGATATGCGCTGTCGTCGCTAGCCTGTAGATATGCATTATCATCGCTAGCCTGTAGATATGCACTGTCATTGCTAGCCTGTAGATATGCTCTGTCATCACTAGCCTGTAGATATGCTCTGTCATCGCTAGCCTGTAGATATGCACTGTTATCGCTAGCCTGTAGATATGCACTGTCATCCGTAGCCTGTAGATATGAAGTGTCATCACTGGCCTGTAATTATGCACTGTCATTGCTAGCCTATATGCACTGTCATCGCTAGCCTGTAGATATGCATTGTCATCGCTAGCCCATAAATATGCATTGTCATCACTAGCCTGTAGATGTGTACTGTCATCGCTAGCCTGATGATATGCACTGTCATCGCTAGCCTGTAGATATGCACTGTCATCGCTAGCCTGTAGATATGCATTGGCTTCACTAGCCTGTAGATATGCACTGTCATCGCTAGCCTGTAGATATGCGCTGTCATCGCTAGCCTGTAGATATGCTCTGTCATTGCTAGCCTGTAGATATGCACTGTCATCGCTAGCCTGTAGATATGCATTGGCTTCACTAGCCTGTAGATATGCACCGTCATCGCTAGCCTGTAGATATGCACTGTCATCGCTAGCTTGTAGATATGCGCTGTCATTGCTATCCTGTAGATATGCGCTGTCGTCGCTAGCCTGTAGATATGCATTATCATCGCTAGCCTGTAGATATGCACTGTCATCGCTAGCCTGTAGATATGCATTGGCTTCAAAAGCCTGTAGATATGCACTGTCATCGCTAGCCTGGAGATATGCTCTGTCATCGCTAGCCTGTAGATATGCATTGTCATCGCTAGCCTGTAGATTTGCACTGTCATCGCTAGCCTGTAGATATGCACTGTCATCGCTAGCCTGTAGATCTGCTCTGTCATCGCTAGCCTGTAGATATGCTCTGTCATCGCTAGCCTGTAGATATGCTCTGTCATCGCTAGCCTGTAGATATGCATTGGCTTCACTAGCCTGTAGATATGCACTGTCATCGCTAGCCTGTAGATATGCTCTGTCATCGCTAGCCTGTAGATCTGCTCTGTCATCGCTAGCCTATAGATATGCACTGTCATCGCTAGCCTGTAGATATGCACTGGCTTCACTAGCCTGTAGATATGCACTGTCATCGCTAGCCTGTAGATATGCTCTGTCATCGCTAGCCTGTAGATATGCTCTGTCATCGCTAGCCTGTAGATATGCACTGTCATCGCTAGCCTGTAGATATGCATTGGCTTCACAAGCCTGTAGATATGCACTGTCATCGCTAGCCTGTAGATATGCTCTGTCATCGCTAGCCTGTAGATATGCATTGTCATCGCTAGCCTGTAGATATGCATTGGCTTCACTAGCCTGTAGATATGCACTGTCATCGCTAGCCTGTAGATTTGCATTGGCTTCACAAGCCTGTAGATATGCATTATCATCGCTAGCCTGTAGATATGCACTGTCATTGCTATCCTGTAGATATGCGCTGTCATCGCTAGCCTGTAGATATGCTCTGTCATCACTAGCCTGTAGATATGCTCTGTCATCGCTAGCCTGTAGATATGCACTGTCATCGCTAGCCTGTAGATATGCATTGGCTTCACAAGCCTGTAGATATGCACTGTCATCGCTAGCCTGTAGATATGCTCTGTCATCGCTAGCCTGTAGATATGCATTGTCATCGCTAGCCTGTAGATATGCATTGGCTTCACTAGCCTGTAGATATGCACTGTCATCGCTAGCCTGTAGATATGCTTTGGCTTCACAAGCCTGTAGATATGCATTATCATCGCTAGCCTGTAGATATGCACTGTCATTGCTATCCTGTAGATATGCGCTGTCATCGCTAGCCTGTAGATATGCATTATCATCGCTAGCCTGTAGATATGCACTGTCATCGCTAGCCTGTAGATATGCTCTGTCATCGCTAGCCTGTAGATATGCACTGTCATCGCTAGCCTGTAGATATGCATTGGCTTCACAAGCCTGTAGATATGCATTATCATCGCTAGCCTGTAGATATGCGCTGTCATTGCTATCCTGTAGATATGCGCTGTCATCGCTAGCCTGTAGATATGCATTATCATCGCTAGCCTGTTGATATGCACTGTCATCGCTAGCCTGTAGATATGCTCTGTCATCGCTAGCCTGTAGATATGCACTGTCATCGCTAGCCTGTAGATATGCATTGGCTTCACTAGCCTGTAGATATGCACTGTCATCGCTAGCCTGTAGATATGCATTGGCTTCACTAGCCTGTAGATATGCACTGTCATTGCTATCCTGTAGATATGCGCTGTCATCGCTAGCCTGTAGATATGCATTATCATCGCTAGCCTGTAGATATGCACTGTCATCGCTAGCCTGCAGATAAGCATTGGCTTCACCAGCCTGTAGATATGCACTGTCATCGCTAGCCTGTAGATATGCTCTGTCATCGCTAGCCTGTAGATATGCATTGGCTTCACTAGCCTGTAGATATGCACTGTCATCGCTAGCCTGTAGATATGCTCTGTCATCGCTAGCCTGTAGATATGCACTGTCATCGCTAGCCTGTAGATATGCATTGGCTTCACAAGCCTGTAGATATGCACTGTCATCGCTGTCATCGCTATCCTGTAGATATGCATTGGCTTCACAAGCCCGTAGATATGCACTGTCATCGCTAGCCTGTAGATATGCTCTGTCATCGCTAGCCTGTAGATATGCATTGTCATCGCTAGCCTGTAGATATGCATTGGATTCACTAGCCTGTAGATATGCACTGTCATCGCTGTCATCGCTAGCCTGTAGATATGCATTGGCTTCACTAGCCTGTAGATATGCACCGTCATCGCTAGCCTGTAGATATGCACTGTCATCGCTAGCCTGTAGATATGCATTGCCTTCACTAGCCTGTAGTTATGCACTGTCATCGCTAGCCTGTAGATATGCTCTGTCATCGCTAGCCTGTAGATATGCACTGTCATCGCTAGCCTGTAGATATGCATTGGCTTCACAAGCCTGTAGATATGCATTATCATCGCTAGCCTGTAGATATGCGCTGTCATTGCTATCCTGTAGATATGCGCTGTCATCGCTAGCCTGTAGATATGCATTGGCTTCACAAGCCTGTAGATATGCACTGTCATCGCTAGCCTGTAGATATGCTCTGTCATCGCTAGCCTGTAGATATGCATTGTCATCGCTAGCCTGTAGATATGCATTGGATTCACTAGCCTGTAGATATGCACTGTCATCGCTAGCCTGTAGATATGCATTGGCTTCACTAGCCTGTAGATATGCACCGTCATCGCTAGCCTGTAGATATGCACTGTCATCGCTAGCCTGTAGATATGCATTATCATCGCTAGCCTGTAGATATGCACTGTCATCGCTAGCCTGTAGATATGCTCTGTCATCGCTAGCCTGTAGATATGCACTGTCATCGCTAGCCTGTAGATATGCATTGGCTTCACAAGCCTGTAGATATGCATTATCATCGCTAGCCTGTAGATATGCGCTGTCATTGCTATCCTGTAGATATGCGCTGTCATCGCTAGCCTGTAGATATGCATTATCATCGCTAGCCTGTAGATATGCACTGTCATCGCTAGCCTGTAGATATGCTCTGTCATCGCTAGCCTGTAGATATGCACTGTCATCGCTAGCCTGTAGATATGCATTGGCTTCACTAGCCTGTAGATATGCACTGTCATCGCTAGCCTGTAGATATGCATTGGCTTCACTAGCCTGTAGATATGCGCTGTCATTGCTATCCTGTAGATATGCGCTGTCATCGCTAGCCTGTAGATATGCATTATCATCGCTAGCCTGTAGATATGCACTGTCATCGCTATCCTGTAGATATGCACTGTCATCGCTAGCCTGTAGATATGCTCTGTCATCGCTAGCCTGTAGATATGCACTGTCATCGCTAGCCTGTAGATATGCATTGGCTTCACTAGCCTGTAGATATGCACTGTCATCGCTAGCCTTTAGATATGCATTGGCTTCACAAGCCTGTAGATATGCACTGTCATCGCCAGCCTGTAGATATGCTCTGTCATCGCTAGCCTGTAGATATGCACTGTCATCGCTAGCCTGTAGATATGCATTGGCTTCACTAGCCTGTAGATATGCACTGTCATCGCTAGCCTGTAGATATGCTCTGTCATCGCTAGCCTGTAGATATGCACTGTCATCGCTAGCCTGTAGATATGCATTGGCTTCACTAGCCTGTAGATATGCACTGTCATCGCTAGCCTGTAGATATGCACTGTCATCGCTAGCCTGTAGCTATGCACTGTCATCGCTAGCCTGTAGATATGCACTGTCATCGCTAGCCTGTAGATATGCATTGGCTTCACTAGCCTGTAGATATGCACTGTCATCGCTAGCCTGTAGATATGCACTATCATCGCTAGCCTGCAGATATGCATTGGCTTCACAAGCCTGTAGATATGCACTGTCATCGCTAGCCTGTAGATATGCTCTGTCATCGCTAGCCTGTAGATATGCATTGTCATCGCTAGCCTGTAGATATGCACTGTTATCGCTAGCCTGTAGATATGCACTGTCATCGGTAGCCTGAAGATATGAAGTGTCATCACTGGCCTGTAATTATGCACTGTCATTGCTAGCCTATATGCACTGTCATCGATAGCCTGTAGATATGCATTGTCATCCTCACTACTGTGTGTGTGTGAAAAACGTACGTAAAAATCAACTCAAGGTGATGGCAAATAAAACACGCCGCAATCTACATAGCTGTTTTTGTTTATTGCAAAAATCTCTGTTAAACTCTACCATATTGTTTTATTTTAAAAGTTTCCATTATCTCCGCCGTGAACGCGGCACTCTGACAGCTCCTAATTAAAATGAATGGACTGCCGTGCGCGAAAGGTAAATGTTAAACGCGCGCATGATACATGCAATGCAATGGTGAACGCGCTCGCACCATCTGGAATGCATTACACGGGCACTCTGACAGCTCCTAATTAAGATTAATCACTCTGCGTGCTCGTTCTCGCACAGAATATGCCACATCGGGCACGCGTAAATTACATATAGCCTATCACGTCAACGCTACTAAATACACAGCACAGCGAAGATGAATCACTAGGCAGATGCCATAAAAAGCTAAGGAATGTGCCAGCCAGACCCCTTTCTGTCTTTTTTTTTTTTTAACGCATAAGAGCTCGGAATCTCCGCCCCCCACTTCGTGGAGGCCTAGGCCCGAGCCCTAAAAAGTGTAAGTTACCTATCTCCATCCCTAAGGAAATACAATTAGCTTACTCTTGTGCGGGCGGGTGATATCCCTCCCTAAACCTGTCCTGAGTAAACCTTAAATCCCTGTTGCTCCTCCATAATCCCATCTCCTTTTGTAGGATGCCTGCTCCTTTTTCCACCAAGTCCCTCCAGTCCCACACCCACATTTACTACTAAAACATATACTTCAGTGTGCAGTGTGCAGAGATTCCGAACTAGGGGCAGAGAATTCTTCACGCAGTAGGGACAGAGAATTCTGCACACAAGTATAGGTAATGCGGAGGTATAAAACCCCTTCAATTAGGGCAAGCATCTTCTCTAGAATTAACAAGCATTTGCAATGCAATAGGTCTCACATTTACGAGAGTTTGAGCTATTGGCATTGTTAATGACAATGCCAATATTCGCCGAAACCTCAAATGTGCTAGGACACAAATCCCCTTCAACTTTATTTTTTCCACCATCATGTACGGAGCTGTTTACAAATATTCTGTTCTCAGAGAATGCTAAACTCTAGAGATCAAAAACATGGCACCTTGGCAGTTACAAAATAATATCATGAAGAGGATGATTTTTGAAGTGTTTTCAATACCAACTTCAGAGATTGACATTAGGAGTGACATACTAATACAAAATACACACCCTCAAAAGAGTAATACTATTCAATTCACAAAATACAGTTCTAAAGTTACTACAATCCTAAAAGTGTAAAAAGAGGCTTAATTGTACTCTAGCCCAGCCTTGAAGTAAGTGAAGCACTATATATGACCACCTTCTCCTATAGAATTAACGGAGAAAGAGAATCAAAATAACACCCCAAAGGAATTAATGTTAAATGAAATACATTATTTCAACATGTAAATTATATATATGCATTTTTAGTGATAAAATGTATGTATAGTAATTTTAATTTTTTTTATATGTAACAAACTTAAAAAAATAAATCAAACTTAAAAAAAAACTTCCAAATTCTTTGTTCGTACATAACTTGTGACCAAGATTACTGAAGATTGAATAAAAATGTTAATGAGAGTGGGTAACTTTATTTTTAATTAGTTGTTTAAAATTACAGTTTATAAATTAACTGCATATAATTAAATTAGTTCATAATATAGTACAAATTTAAGTTCAGGAGTTGTAAATATTTATTTTCTAAGTGCCAAGGGTAAATATTATTTACATTATTTTACATTCATACTTTATATTAAAATATATTTAAATATGTTTTAATTAATGAAGGTTATTACATTCCCCATACTTCACAATAGGGAGATCTCCAACAAGCGAAAAGTTGTTTGTAGTTAATTTACAGTTAGAAATCTGACATGGATTCATTCATTGGAGGGGGGGACACAAAAGTCGGTAACTTGGTGTAAATCACAAAGTGATTATAAACAATGTCTGTGCATCGTATAAGAACAATGAAGATTGAGCCCAGAATAAATAATATTTTTGTGTCGGGTTAGGTCACCTTTTTGGCGCAGCCCCAATGCTAATTCTATTTTGGGATTTACAAAGCAATGCAAACCCAACTTGCATGACTTTAAAAAAAAAAGGGAACGCAGGGCTGTGGATAACAGACAGGGACCTGTGACAAAATATTGGCACTGGCACATTAGAGGTAATACTTGATATAGGCAGCCACGTGAATATTCTGGCACTGGCATAATAGAGGTAATTCTTGGCAAAACAGTCCACCATTGTAAAATCCTGGTACTGGCATACTGAGGCAATGGCATATGGAACACCAGTGGCAAAATGCTGGCACTGGCACACTGGTGGAGATTCTTGGCATGAAGGAGAACAGCCATGGCATATAGGAGTGGGCAAACATGACAAAATGGTGGCTCTAAAATGCAATGGGTAAATCTTGACATAAGGCTCACCCATGTTGTATGTATAACATTAATAGCAAAATGTTTAGACTGGCCTATTGTATGTAATTGTTGGTGTGAGGGGGCATGTATGGTGGACACCAATGACTAAATGCTGGCCCTGGCACAATGGAGGTTGTTTTTGACTTATAGGTGCACACATAACACATTTCGAAAAAAGTGGGGTCAACTCCCGTAAGTGTCAGGTTTCAATGGCTTGGCACGTCATGAAAGAGCTCATGACTTTTTTGTAAATTTATGTGAAAAGTTTGATTCAAAATGCTTTATTCGATCAAAATTTCTAAAAATTGTCTCATGGGGTGAACCACTCCTGAACCCCTCCCTCCAGAAGAGGTCTGGCTTATTTACACCGTTCTGAGCAATTTAGGGCAAGTATTGCATTACATCCCACCATTTTCAAAGATCATGTCAGCAACCTCCCAAAAAGGATTATCCAAAAGAGACATTTGTGTTGTGTTTTTATATTATTATATTATTAACACAATTAATATGGAACTACAGCAATGTCGGTTATTACAATATGATCTGTGTTACGACCAAGTAACATCACTTCCAGGGAAGGTTCGAGGTCAAAGGTCATATGATGACACTTGATGTTAAGGTCAAAGGGTATGTGATCTCACGTTGGGTACCCTTGACCTTTTGGCTAATTGACGTCCATGCATGGAATGCCGTGGACTGAATGCTAAAAGCCGAGATGGAGTAAGTTGAGGCAGACGCAGACCACCACATTGGCATGACAGCAACAACAGAACGTTCACGCAAGGTCAAAGGCAACAAGAGTTACAGGAGGAAAACGGTATGCACAAAAAATGGAAGGTCGTACTCTGGCAGAAAGCCAAAAACCAAACTAATCTGCAAGGGGGAGCTACTCTCCTTTGCTCCCTTGCAAGCACATCAGGGAAAGAGATTT
This sequence comes from Lissotriton helveticus, assembly GCF_964261635.1. Classification (NCBI taxonomy): domain Eukaryota; kingdom Metazoa; phylum Chordata; class Amphibia; order Caudata; family Salamandridae; genus Lissotriton; species Lissotriton helveticus. The sequence goes on from NC_136057.1 coordinate 1,411,202,749, forward strand.
GGAAACATGCCACTGCTAGGGAGATGCAGACATCTGGTCTGGCTGGTTATGCAGAAGCTAAATAAGCTGTCAAAGCGACAGACACCACAAGAACACACTACACAGAAGAAAGAGGAGGGCAGCTACAGGGACATTCGCAGGATTAGTGTGGGCGAATACAGAGCAACAAACAGAAGCACAAGTTTGCCAGATGGTCCAAAAGCCTTGATTGACTTACAAGATCTATCACTCACCGCAAGCTGTCACTTTCAATGAAGAAGGCCTGCTATACAATATACGGACAGCCTGTGATTGACAACACACATTACAAACATAAAACATTATCTCTGACAACGTGCTTTGCAGCTTGTAGTCTTGTTCATCCACTTGCATCACTCCCACCCCCGAGTGCAGGACAGTAGTGAAAACATTATGGGGCATATTTACAAGCCCCTAACGCCACCAGGGCATCACTTTTTCCAACACTTGGGTGGCGTTGCGCCATTCCCCATGTTAACAAGGTGGTGCTAAGCCACTAAAAATGGCTTAACACCACCTTGTAAATATGACCCTTTCTGCCGCAGTCTGCTGTGGCAAAGGGGCTGGCAATGGGTATCGCTGTGGGCGTTCCACCGCAACACCCACTACTTTTTGACGCTGGCCAAGATTTACAAGGCTGGGGCAATGCTAAAAACTAAGGCCAGGTAATACCTGGTCCTAGAATGGCGATACGAGGAGAAATTATTAATTTCTCCTCGTTTTTTGCTCTTTTCATGTGTGCTGCATTCTGCAGCACACATAGAAAGAGAACATTGGCATTATTGATTGTTTGTGTGCAGGAAGGTGTCCCTTCCTGCTTATGAACAATCAGCCCTGCAGCGCAGGCACCCTTGCAACATGGCGTTAGGCAGCTTTTTTAGTACCAGCACTTGGGAGAACGCAGGGGTGTGCTGTATTTTTGTAAATACCGCGCATCCCCAGTACCACCATAACCAGTACCACCACAAGTACCACCAGTGCAACCACCACCAACACCACCAGTACCATCACCACCTCCAGTACCACCACAACCAGTACCACAACATGTACCACCAGTGCAACCACCACCAACACCTCCAGTACCATCACCACCACCAGTACCACCACCACCAGTACCACCACTACTAGAACCACCACCAGTACCACTACCACCACCAGTACCACCACAAGTACCACCAGTACAACCACCACCAACACCTCCAGTACCATCACCACCACCACCAGTACCACCACTACCAGGACTACCAGTACCACCACTACCACTAACACCACCAGTACCACCACCACCGGTACCACCACCACCACCAGTACCACCACCAGTACTCCCACCACCACTACCAGAACCACCACCGCTAGTACCACCGCCAGTACCACCCCCATCAGTACCACCACCTCACCAGTACCACCACCAGTACCACCACCACCACCACCCATACTACCACCACCAGTGCCACCAGTACCACTAGTACCACCACCAGTACCACCACCACTAGTATCATTACCAGTACCAGTACCACCACTATCCAATACCACCACCAGTACCACTACCACCAGTACCACCACCAGTCCCAGTACCACCAGTACCACTACTACCAGTACCACCAATACCAGTACCACCAGCAGTACCACCACCACCAGTACCACCTCCGCCAGAACCACCAATACCACCACTCCAGCCACGAGCACCACCAGTACCACCATCACCAGCACAACCACCACCAGTACCACCAGAGCCACCACCACCAGTCCCAGTAACACCATTACCACCACCAGTACCACCACCAGTACCACACCCAGTACCACCACCACACCCACCACCAACAGTACCACCACCACCAGTACCAGCACCACCAGTAACACCACCTCCAGTACCACCACCACCAGTACCACCTCACCCATACCACCAGTGCAACCACCACCAGTACCACCACCACCACCAGTACCACCACTACCAGTACTACCAGTACCACCACCACTAATACCACCACCAGCACAACCATCAGTACCACCCCCACCAGTACCATTACTGGTGGGGGTGGTACTCAGCATCTTTTTCCACCACAAAATCAAGAGCATCTACGACAACTTCGACGAAGACAACCAACACACTGAACCCTCACCAACCACCCCCGACACCCGGAAACCAGCGATTGATGACTGGACAGCCCTCACCACCGAAGACACACTGAAGACAATGAAGTCAATCCACTCAGGGGCCCCCACCACATCTTCAACAGAGCCGCCAACACCATCGCACCCATGCTCCGCCAAACCATCAACCGCTCCCTGGCGACCGCCTCATTCCCCGATGACTGGAAACACGCCGAGGTCAACCCCCTCCTAAAGAAACCCTCAGCGGACCCCACCGACCTAAAAAACTACAGACCCATCTCCCTGCTCCCGTTCCCAGCGAAAGTCATCGAGAAAGCCATCAACAGCCAACTCGCCACATTCATTGAAGAACACAACATCCTCGACTCCTCCCAATCCGGCTTCAGAAAAAACCACAGTACAGAAACCGCCCTCCTCGCCGCAACAGACGACATCCGCACCTTACTGGACAAAGGAGAAACAGTAGCCCTCATCCTCCTCGACCTATCAGCGGCGTTCGACACAGTCTCCCACCGCACCCTAATACGCAGACTCTACGATGCAGGAATCCAGGACAAGGCCCTCGACTGGATCTGCTCCTTCCTCTCCAGCAGGACGCAGCGGATCAGACTCCCCCCTTTCCTCTCGGACCCCACACCTATCACCTGCGGAGTCCCCCAGGGCTCCTCCCTCAGCCCGACGCTCTTCAACGTCTACATGGCTCCACTTGCCCCCATCGTCAGAACCTACGGACTCAACATCGTGTCATATGCAGACGACACTCAGCTCATCCTCTCCCTATCCAACGAGCCCAACACCGCCAGACGCAACTTTCGAGAAGGCATGGAAGCCGTCGCCAAATGGATGAAAAACAGCTGCCTACAACTAAACACCAACAAAACAGAAGTACTCATCATGGGCCCAAACTCCGACGCCTGGAGTGACACCTGGTGGCCCACCGCCCTCGGAAACCCGCCAACCCCCACAGACCACGCACGCAACCTGGGAATCATCCTGGACTCCGAGCTCAAAATGGACCGCCAGATCAACTCTGTCTCATCTTCCTGCTTCCACACCCTCCGCCTCCTTCGTAAGACCTTCAAATGGATCCCCCTCGAACACCGAAAGACAGTCACTCACGCCCTGGTCACCAGCAGACTCGACTACGGCAACGCACTCTACGCCGGAATAATCAAAAACCTCATCCGCAAGCTACAGAACATCCAGAACGCCGCCGCAAGACTGGTCCTCAACCTGCCAAAACACTGCCACATCTCCCAGCACCTGCGCACACTCCACTGGCTCCCCGTCGAGGCGAGAATCACCTTTAAGATGCTCACCCACGCACACAAGGCCCTCCACGGCACCGGACCAGCATACCTGAACAGCCGACTCAAATTCCACGCACCCCAAAGGACCCTACGATCAGCCCAGCTTTCCTACGCTGTAGTCCCCCGCACCAGAAAGACCAGATCGGGAGGCCGCTCCTTCTCCTTCCTCGCGGCCAAGGCATGGAACGCCCTTCCGCTCCACCTCAGACAGACAACATCGCTCCCCATCTTCGCAAGAAACCTCAAAACCTGGCTCTTCGACAGACCCCCTCCTTGATGGAATGGAACCTGCACCCCCCCAAATTCCCCCCCACCCCTAGCGCCTTGAGACCCTTACGGGTGAGTAGTCGCGCTTTAACAAACTCCTGATTGATTGATTGATACTACCAGTACCACCCCTATCAGTACCACCACTAGTACCACCAGAAGTACCACCACCTGAACGACCACCAGTACCACCACCACCATCACCAGTACCACCACCAATACACCCACCACCAATACCACCAATACCACCACTAATACCACCACCACCAGTACCACCAGTACCAGTACTGTCAGTTCCAATACCACCAGTACCAATACCACCACCACTAATACCACCATCAATACCACCCCCTCCGCCACCTCAGCGCCTCTCGCTCACTAGTAATAGCAGGGGCACTATACGAGGCTGGAGCTGCAGCCGAGACCATCCCTCTCTCCCTCCATACATGCCATAAGGCACAGCCCGCCCTGCACCAGGAGGTGAAGCCAAGGCCCTACTATAGCTGGAGTGTTTATTAGGCCAAAGAGAGCAATGACATTATGCAATGCCAAACTGCACACACAAATCACGAAGAGGGCAGGATATAGCCCCCCTCCCGCTCTTCCATCTGAGCCGCAACAGTGTAATCACAGTGTGAAAGGAGTTGGAGCGCTTTGTTAGTGTTTATAGCTCGGATCATATGTAACTCTCACTTCTGTAGTAGGGGATCTCTGTGTATAGTCATAATCTAGTGAATAGTCCCGCCCATGTGCGTGGACCCCGGAGCAATCAAAAATAATCTCTTACAGTGTCAAAAAATGCAGAAAAGCATAGACACTTAAGAGAGAATTTAAAGACAGATAATGCAGCCTAAAAAGGCTACACTGTCCAGTACTTCAACTAGAAATTCCACCATAAAATCCACAAAACAGCAAAAGCCTGTACAGATTTCCCTTGCTTTACCAGCAAAATCCCTCAGGAATGATAGAGAGAAGAACCTGGACAGACAAGCCCCATAGGCTGCCATTATGTGGCTCAAAACAGGATACTGTGCCTTTAAGAGAATCTTCCAGAACCTTCTCCCAGTATCCCAGAATGCATAGCAGGTCCAACTTAGTTTCAGTTCTTTTTTCCGGCTCCTGCAAGCAGGACCCTGGAGCATTGAGCTCTCCCTTTTCAAGGGTTTTGTTGGTGTTTTTTCACTAATTTCGATTTTGTGTACTTTTAAAGTACTTTAGTGACTTTCTTCTTGGGTTTCTGCTCTCTTTGGCTGTCCATAATGCCTGCATTATTTGATAAATGCCCAGAGTGCTCCAGGAAGAAGGCCAAGTCAGACCCCCATGAGGTGTGTATCCTCTGCCTTCCCTCTTCCCACATCCCAGAGGAGTGTGTGATCTGTAGAGGCTTCTCTGGCAGGACCCTGAAGGACAGGAGAAAAATCAGACTTCAGGGACTTGAAGAAAGAAGACTGAAGGCTCAAGGTGGGTCTGGAGGGGCTTCTGCTGCCCGTGCTGAGGCCTCTGGGGGGCTCCCCAGGGGCAGGAAGTCCAGCAAACGTCCAAGGTCTCCGTCTGGTTCAGTTGCTATGACCACGACGTCGAGAGGAAGGTCCACGGCCAGTTCTCGGTCTCCCCAGGGCGCTGGGTCGAGAAAACGTCGCCCGTCGACGTCGAGGGACGTTTACAGGCCGCCGTCGAACCCGGTGTCGATCTCCTCGTCGTCGCCGTCGGCGTCGAGTGGACGTCATCGGAGGGCCCGGCGTCGGCGCTCGCCTTTGAGGCGACACCGCCGTTCGCCGTCGAAGACAAGGACATCGTCGTCGTCGAGGGGATCCTCGTTGTCGAGGTCGCCGTCGAGACGGAGGAGGTCTCCGGCGCCGAAGAAGTCGACGTCGAGGCGTTCGAAGAGGTCGACGTCGAGACGATCGAAGAGGTCGACGTCGAGGCGTTCGAAGAGGTCGACGTCGAGGCGGTCGAGGTCGCCGTCGAGGCGTCATCGCCCGTCGTCGAGATTTAGAGGTTCGTCCATCTGGTCGGGGTCGACGTTGAGGCGGAGAAGCCGGTCGACGCCGAGGAGTGTGAAACGGTCGACGCCGAAGGGCCGCTCACCGTCAAAGGAACCACGATTGACGTCTGAGCACCGATCGTCGACGTCAGGAGGTCGTAAGGACAGGCCCAGGACTGTGGGGGGCTCCCCACAGTCAGGACAGGATGGTGGCTCCCCGGGAACGGCATACTACGAGGTGTATACCCCGAGGAAGCCTACTGCACCGCCTTCATTGCCTCCTTTGCCTAAGGGCCCGCCTCCGAGGGTTTCACCCCCTCCTCCGTTGCCTCCTTTACCGGCGCCTCAGGCCCCGGTTCCAACTGTTCCTCCTCCCCCGGTTCCGCCGAGATCGGTGTCGATGCCCAGCCTCCCGACACCTCCGAAGAAGACTCCTAAGTCGAAGGTTCCTCCTAAACCCAAGACGTCCGACCCGGGGAGGCCGGCGGAGCGTCCCAGACCCAAGAGATCGAGGTCACGCTCAGGTAGAAGGGACAGGTCGAGGAGTGGACGCGGATCCTCCTCGAGATCCAGGCATCGCCATAGGAGGCATAGGTCCCGGTCTCGTTCTGCCTCGGGGACCCGTTCCTACTCACCTACGTTGTCAGATTCACCGGAGACGAGGGTGTCCCCGATTGATGACATTGGCACGTTCCAGGAGGTTCTCCTGCGTGGGGCGGCAAAGTTGGGGATCGAGGTTACGGCTCCTACGCCCTCAACTTCCGTGATCTTTGAGACATTGCATAAGAAACACCTGTCTCGCCCCCTACTGCCTCTGGTGCCAGGTCTACTTGAGCCGGCGGAACAACTCTTCCTTACGCCGGCGGTGGTGAAAGCTGCGCCTTCCAGGCTCTTGAAGAAATACAGGGCTCCTGAGTCGGACCCGGCTTTCTTGCGAAAGGACCCGACACCGGATTCGGTGATTGTGACGGCGGCTCGGAAGCTCCATGCCACCTCTCCTGCCTCCACCGTGCCTCCCGATAAGGAGAGCCGCTGGATTGACTCTGCTGGACGAAAAGCGTGTGGGACGTCCTCTACAACGATGAAGGCCTCCAGTGACTCGGCGTTGTTAGGACGATACGACCGTGCACTGTGGGACTCCATGGAGCGGTTTGCGGACCTCGTTCCGCGCGACCGGAGAGAGGATTTTATGGAGATCGTCCAGGAAGGGATGCTGGTTTCTAACCAGGCCATTAGCACCGCGGCGGATATCTCCCTGCTGGCCGCGCATGGATACTGCCACGGTATCAATCAGAGGCGCCATGCTTGGCTTCGGTTGACGTCGCTTAAACCTGAGGCGCAACAACGTGTGGCAAATCTGCCATTTTCCGGGGATACCCTTTTCGGGAAACACGCAGATGACGAGATGGCCAGGATGAAGGCCGAGGCGGAAACCCTGACGGCGGTGGGCTTGGAGAAGCCCAAAGATAAGAAACCCTTCCGCCAATTCCAACGGCGTTTTGGGTCGCAGGGTCGAGGAAGGGGACAGTCTTCTGGGCAACATCAGCAGCAGCAACAACAGCAGCAGTACAGAAGACCCTTCCAAAAACGTCAGAGGGGTAGAGGTGCACAGCAGTCCTCTACCGCGACCAAGGGCCCGGCTGGGTCTCGACCCTGAGCAGTTACTTCCCCTTCGTCCGTTACCCGCTCCAGTGGGGGGAAGCATTCAATTTTTCCTGGCAGAGTGGAGAATAATTACTCAGGACAAGTGGGTGCTGAATATTGTTTGCAATGGATACAGTCTTCGTTTCACCAGCCCTCCTCCATCGATTCCTCCGATCAGCTCGCAGTATCAACTGCGCGAGCTTCAGGCGGAGGCCGACATCCTGTTGAGGAAAAGGGCGATAGAGGATGTACCTCTGTCTCAAAGAGGAAAAGGTCTGTACTCTCGGTTCTTTCTGGTCCGCAAGAAGGACAAGAACGAGTTCAGGCCCATTCTGGACTTGCGACAGACAAACAAATGGATTCGCAGAGAAAAGTTCCGCATGCTGTCGTTGCATCAGATTTATCCTCAGCTGCAACGGGGAGACTGGCTTTGTGCCATAGACCTACAGGATGCATACTTCCATGTGCCCATTGCACACAAACACAGGAAGTTCCTGCGATTTCAAGTCGGCGCCAATCACTATCAGTACACGGTACTTCCGTTCGGGCTGAAGTCTGCGCCCAGGACATTCTCGAAGTGCATGGCAGTGGGAGCGGCACACCTGAGGAAGAACAAGGTGTTTGTCTACCCGTACCTGGACGATTGGTTGATCAAGGCCTCCTCCTTCTCGGAAGCTCGAGCACACTTCCAGAAGACGTGCGTTCTCTTGAACAAGCTGGGGTTGCACATCAACATGTCCAAGTCTGTTCCAACTCCGGTCCAGTGCATCCAGTACTTGGGAGCCTCCATCAATACGCTGTCGGCAAGCGTGTCTCCTTCGGAAGAGCGACGTTTATCACTCCTTCGGAAGGCTCAGGCTCTCCTGTCCACTCCATCCACGACAGTGAGAACGGTGTCTTCTCTGCTGGGATCGATGGCCTCTTGCATCTTTCTGACGCCACATGCGCGGCTGCACATGAGACCGCTGCAGGAGTGCTTGGAAGATCAATGGGACCAGAGGAGAGGATCTTGGGACGACAGGATACGACTGTCTCTACATGCTCTTCAGTCTCTGAAGTGGTGGTGTTCGGCGGAGAATCTCCTCAGAGGGGTTCCCTTCCACAAGGACATTCCCGCACAGACGATCGTGACGGATGCTTCTCTCCTGGGATGGGGAGCGCACTCCGGAGACCTGCAGATTCAAGGGACGTGGTCCCCTTCGGAGTCCACGTACCACATCAATTTCCTGGAACTCAGGGCTGTTCACTTGGCGCTGAAGGCGTTTCAACCGTCCTTCCGGACCGACTCTCTGCTTGTGCAAACGGACAATACGACCACGATGTATTACCTCAACAAGCAGGGGGGCTCGAGATCGCGCACTCTGTCTCAGGAGGCGCAGGCGATCTGGCACTGGCTTCTGGCCTGAGGACTCTCGATTACGGCCACTCATCTGCCAGGTGTGCAGAATGTTCAGGCAGATGAGCTGAGCAGACTGATTCAGGAAAACCACGAATGGGTCATAAACGACAAAGTACTAGGAGAAGTCTTCGCAAGGTGGGGAACTCCAGACGTAGATCTGTTCGCCACCGCCGAAAACAGCAAATGCCGAGACTTCGCCTCCAGATACTACCAGCCGGGGACGCTGGGGAACGCGTTATGGATCAACTGGTCGAACAGCTTTCTGTACGCTTTTCCACCCATTCCCCTGATTCCAACGGTTCTCATCAAGCTCTCCCAATCCAGGGTGAAGATGATTCTGATTGCCCCGGAATGGCCCAGACAGTGGTGGTTCACGGACCTGCTTCACCGGTCTCTCCTTCCTCACATGAAGCTGCCGTGCAGGCCGGACCTTCTCACGAAGTTCGGGGGGCGGATGGTGCACCCCAACCTCTCGTCTTTGAGTTTGGCGGCATGGCTCCTGAAATAGTGCAATATGGCCATTTGAATCTCCCAGAGGATTGTATGGACATACTGAAGGAGGCTAAGCGACCTTCCACTAGGACTTCTTATGCTTACAAGTGGAAGAGGTTTTGCATCTGGTGCAAGTCTAAAAACTATGACCCTACAACATGCAAGGAGGATGTCATCCTTCCATATCTGCTACATCTGGCGCAGTCTGGCCTTAATGTCCATTCCATTAAGGTTCATCTGGCTGCTTTGACTGCCTACAGGAAATGCCCTTCACAGACTTCCTTCTTCCAGATCCCTGTGATCAAAGATTTTCTGGAAGGCTTGAAGAAAGTATTCCCTCCTGTCAGGCTTCCCTCGCCTTCATGGGACTTGAATGTGGTGCTGTCCAGGTTGATGAAGGAGCATTTTGAACCTATTCATAAGGCTTCGTTGCAGCACCTGTCCTGGAAGGCGGCGTTCCTCGTGGCCATTACATCGGCCCGCAGGGTGAGTGAAATTCAGGCGTTGTGTTGCCAAGAACCTTATACTGTATTTCATGCTGCTAAGGTTGTTATGCGTACTCACCCTAAGTTTCTTCCCAAGGTTGTTTCTGATTTTCATATCAACCAGACTATCACTTTGCCTACGTTCTTTCAGAATCCTTCATCTCCGGCGGAAAGGTCTTTGCATTCCCTGGATGTTAGGAGGGTGCTGAAATTCTATCTGGATAAAACCAGGGATATTCGTAGGTCAGACCAATGGTTCATCAATTATGGATCAGTCAGGACGGGTCTTGCGACCTCTAAGCAGTCTATCTCTAGGTGGATTGTGTCCTGCATACAGCTGTGTTACCAAAAAGCTAATAAGACCTTAGGAGGTAAGCCTAAGGCTCATTCCACCAGGGGCAAGGCTGCCACGACAGCATTGCTCCGTAATGTTCCGATTGCAGAGATCTGCAAGGCGGCCACTTGGAAGTCGGTTCATACCTTTGCTAAGCATTACTGCCTGGACACTGATGCTAGAGCAGATGCTCAGGTTGGACAGGCTTCGCTGCGAAATCTGTTCGCACAATAGTGGTGTTGATTCTCTTTTCTCCACCGCCGCTTTGGTGTGGGGATGGGCTTGCCATTCTATTCACTAGATTATGACTATACACAGAGATCCCCTACTACAGAAGGAGTAGTTTCTGTCCTGTAACTCCAGTTCTGTAGTAGGGGTATCTCTGTTATAGTCAAAAGCGCCCTCCCTCCTCCCCGGTGGAGAGAGACATATTCCTTTATGGAATGCTACAGGTCTGGCGTGTTACGCCTTCAAAAAGAACTGAAACTAAGTTGGACCTGCTATGCATTCCGGGATACTGGGAGAAGGTTCTGGAAGATTCTCTTAAAGGCACAGTATCCTGTTTTGAGCCACATAATGGCAGCCTATGGGGCTTGTCTGTCCAGGTTCTTCTCTCTATCATTCCTGAGGGATTTTGCTGGTAAAGCAAGGGAAATCTGTACAGGCTTTTGCTGTTTTGTGGATTTTATGGTGGAATTTCTAGTTGAAGTACTGGACAGTGTAGCCTTTTTAGGCTGCATTATCTGTCTTTAAATTCTCTCTTAAGTGTCTATGCTTTTCTGCATTTTTTGACACTGTAAGAGATTATTTTTGATTGCTCCGGGGTCCACGCACATGGGCGGGACTATTCACTAGATTATGACTATAACAGAGATACCCCTACTACAGAACTGGAGTTACAGGACAGAAACTACTCCTTCACACTTTGAAGACGTCGCATGCTGGCCCCTTCCTCTGATATTTACAATCTAACAAGCGGTCGAGAAGTCCCTTTATTGCAATGCAATAGGTTTCGCTTTTACGAGAGTTTAAGCTATTGGTATTGTAAATGACAATGCCTTTTATTTATGTTTTAAAACCCAAATCATAAATAAATGGCTTTATCATTTACAATGGCAATAGCTCAAACTCACGTGAATGCGAGACCTATTGCATTGCAAATGCTTGTTTAAGCTTCTTATCAAAAACTCTATAGTGTATTTTTACCCAATATAAACATAAACAGCTACCCAAATGTTTGACAACTTGTTCTGCGATACTAACACATAAGGGGGTCCGAGGGAATATTTAACGACCAACAGTGCTACAGCCCTAAAACATACAGAAAAACCAACTAAATGGTAGCACAGGGTCGAGACCTCATAAAGGGGATGACTAGTGTGTGTGAACTAACAGCGAAATCCTTCACTGGGCACTCTCGATGTTATTGAAGTATTCCCATCAGAATTCCAACCTGTACCGCCCTACATCATTTGGGAGTCTGGCAGATAGCACACGGGGAGTGACCCAATGTACGATTTGGCAAATTCATACCTTTCCGTCTTATGTATCCCAATGTGTCTAGGTGTATATTAGGTATCAGGTGGTATCTGACAAGCAGTGCTAAATAGTGAATAACAAAGTGTATAAAAAAAGGGAAGTGTGAATAAAATTGGGTATAGGAAGGAAAAGAGAGTTTAATAAGGACCTTCCATTCCCAACACTAAAACCAGTGCAAAAGGTAGTGTCAACAAATAACTACCTTGACAATCATAATGGTCATGGTCGACATGTTTCTGCAGTTTTACTTTGGGCCCATAGGTCACCTACTGCTTCATCAGGACCTTCTCTGCTACTGCTTAATTAAGTGAATAAACATAAATGGGAAGTGAAATAATACTTATCACTTTTAATTCTCCTAGTGGCGAGATCCCCGGAAACCACAGTGTAAAACACACACCAATATATAAAAGAAAAAGAAAAAAGAACTAATTAGCTAATTTCTCACATTGCAGCAAAAGGTAACAAATGATATCATACTTTGGCTGCTCATTTATTCATGACAATCACAAGTTTGTGAGACAGTACATCAAGTTCTCTGACTGCAAGTAACATGAGAGCGAAGTTACCTTTTGTAAGCTACACTCACCCAATGATCTGGAGAATGTTGCCCCACCTCACCCGGCATCAGCGCAGGTATGACGGAGCCCCGCTCTGGATGGGCAAAACATAAGCAAAGGGAAGGGTCAGGGGAAGCACTATTGGGCTGAGAAGAGCCATTGATTCATGATATTGCTTTCATCAGCAAGAAAAAAAGGTTAAATGAGCGGAACAAGTTGATCACACCTGCCGCCTCGTGATGTTGTAATTTAGTAATCACTCGTGCTTTACAGCTTAAGTGCTGAGATGATGTGCGCTAAATCGCGCAGTTACCTCTATCTGATTGAATGCATAAAGCACCCCATTGTTTGTTAAGGCAAGCTATTGCGAGCGTTGGGCGTGTGCTTCTGGATGTTGTAATTTAGTAATTATTCAAGCTCCAAGACTTTAGTGCTGAGATGATGTGCGCTACATCGCGCAATTTCCTCTATCTGATTGAATACATAAAGCACCCAATTGTTTGTTAAGAAAAGGGGGTGGTGATGAACAGAGTGTCTGAATTAAGCAGACCACTCTTACCCAGTCCAAAGATCAGGGCTTGATCCATCACCGTTATTTAGCTCACTGCCCCATCCCAGCTCAGAACCTGGCTATATGCAAATTAGTCTGTCCCTGGCCCAGTGCATCATGGGAACAGGGCAGACCAAACTACCAAGCCAATTCTTCACCAGAAAGGAGACAAGCTTCCGGGGACCGGTTTCTGCCATTTCAGGCGTCGTCGGCCCGGCTTGCTTGAATCCTGATGGAGCAGTGAGCAAGGGACTCATGTCTGAGTATACCCTTCCACGCTTATGGTGGACAAAATGATTCAGAAAAGGGGGTGGTGATGAACAGAGTGTCTGAATTAAGCAGACCACTCTTACCCAGTCCAAAGATCAGGGCTTGATCCATCACCGTTATTTAGCTCACTGCCCCATCCCAGCTCAGAACCTGGCTATATGCAAATTAGTCTGTCCCTGGCCCAGTGCATCATGGGAACAGGGCAGACCAAACTACCAAGCCAATTCTTCACCAGAAAGGAGACAAGCTTCCGGGGACCGGTTTCTGCCATTTCAGGCGTCGTCGGCCCGGCTTGCTTGAATCCTGATGGAGCAGTGAGCAAGGGACTCATGTCTGAGTATACCCTTCCACGCTTATGGTGGACAAAATGATTCAGAAAAGGGGGTGGTGATGAACAGAGTGTCTGAATTAAGCAGACCACTCTTACCCAGTCCAAAGATCAGGGCTTGATCCATCACCGTTATTTAGCTCACTGCCCCATCCCAGCTCAGAACCTGGCTATATGCAAATTAGTCTGTCCCTGGCCCAGTGCATCATGGGAACAGGGCAGACCAAACTACCAAGCCAATTCTTCACCAGAAAGGAGACAAGCTTCCGGGGACCGGTTTCTGCCATTTCAGGCGTCGTCGGCCCGGCTTGCTTGAATCCTGATGGAGCAGTGAGCAAGGGACTCATGTCTGAGTATACCCTTCCACGCTTATGGTGGACAAAATGATTCAGAAAAGGGGGTGGTGATGAACAGAGTGTCTGAATTAAGCAGACCACTCTTACCCAGTCCAAAGATCAGGGCTTGATCCATCACCGTTATTTAGCTCACTGCCCCATCCCAGCTCAGAACCTGGCTATATGCAAATTAGTCTGTCCCTGGCCCAGTGCATCATGGGAACAGGGCAGACCAAACTACCAAGCCAATTCTTCACCAGAAAGGAGACAAGCTTCCGGGGACCGGTTTCTGCCATTTCAGGCGTCGTCGGCCCGGCTTGCTTGAATCCTGATGGAGCAGTGAGCAAGGGACTCATGTCTGAGTATACCCTTCCACGCTTATGGTGGACAAAATGATTCAGAAAAGGGGGTGGTGATGAACAGAGTGTCTGAATTAAGCAGACCACTCTTACCCAGTCCAAAGATCAGGGCTTGATCCATCACCGTTATTTAGCTCACTGCCCCATCCCAGCTCAGAACCTGGCTATATGCAAATTAGTCTGTCCCTGGCCCAGTGCATCATGGGAACAGGGCAGACCAAACTACCAAGCCAATTCTTCACCAGAAAGGAGACAAGCTTCCGGGGACCGGTTTCTGCCATTTCAGGCGTCGTCGGCCCGGCTTGCTTGAATCCTGATGGAGCAGTGAGCAAGGGACTCATGTCTGAGTATACCCTTCCACGCTTATGGTGGACAAAATGATTCAGAAAAGGGGGTGGTGATGAACAGAGTGTCTGAATTAAGCAGACCACTCTTACCCAGTCCAAAGATCAGGGCTTGATCCATCACCGTTATTTAGCTCACTGCCCCATCCCAGCTCAGAACCTGGCTATATGCAAATTAGTCTGTCCCTGGCCCAGTGCATCATGGGAACAGGGCAGACCAAACTACCAAGCCAATTCTTCACCAGAAAGGAGACAAGCTTCCGGGGACCGGTTTCTGCCATTTCAGGCGTCGTCGGCCCGGCTTGCTTGAATCCTGATGGAGCAGTGAGCAAGGGACTCATGTCTGAGTATACCCTTCCACGCTTATGGTGGACAAAATGATTCAGAAAAGGGGGTGGTGATGAACAGAGTGTCTGAATTAAGCAGACCACTCTTACCCAGTCCAAAGATCAGGGCTTGATCCATCACCGTTATTTAGCTCACTGCCCCATCCCAGCTCAGAACCTGGCTATATGCAAATTAGTCTGTCCCTGGCCCAGTGCATCATGGGAACAGGGCAGACCAAACTACCAAGCCAATTCTTCACCAGAAAGGAGACAAGCTTCCGGGGACCGGTTTCTGCCATTTCAGGCGTCGTCGGCCCGGCTTGCTTGAATCCTGATGTAGCAGTGAGCAAGGGACTCATGTCTGAGTATACCCTTCCACGCTTATGGTGGACAAAATGATTCAGAAAAGGGGGTGGTGATGAACAGAGTGTCTGAATTAAGCAGACCACTCTTACCCAGTCCAAAGATCAGGGCTTGATCCATCACCGTTATTTAGCTCACCGCCCCATCCCAGCTCAGAATCTGGCTATATGCAAATTAGTCTGTCCCTGGCCCAGTGCATCATGGGAACAGGGCAGACCAAACTACCAAGCCAATTCTTCACCAGAAAGGAGACAAGCTTCCGGGGACCGGTTTCTGCCATTTTAGGCGTCGTCGGCCCGGCTTGCTTGAATCCTGATGGAGCAGTGAGCAAGGGACTCATGTCTGAGTATACCCTTCCACGCTTATGGTGGACAAAATGATTCAGAAAAGGGGGTGGTGATGAACAGAGTGTCTGAATTAAGCAGACCACTCTTACCCAGTCCAAAGATCAGGGCTTGATCCATCACCGTTATTTAGCTCACTGCCCCATCCCAGCTCAGAACCTGGCTATATGCAAATTAGTCTGTCCCTGGCCCAGTGCATCATGGGAACAGGGCAGACCAAACTACCAAGCAAATTCTTCACCAGAAAGGAGACAAGCTTCCGGGGACCGGTTTCTGCCATTTCAGGCGTCGTCGGCCCGGCTTGTTTGAATCCTGATGGAGCAGTGAGCAAGGGACTCATGTCTGAGTATACCCTTCCACGCTTATGGTGGACAAAATGATTCAGAAAAGGGGGTGGTGATGAACAGAGTGTCTGAATTAAGCAGACCACTCTTAACCAGTCCAAAGATCAGGGCTTGATCCATCACCGTTATTTAGCTCACTGCCCCATCCCAGCTCAGAACCTGGCTATATGCAAATTAGTCTGTCCCTGGCCCAGTGCATCATGGGAACAGGGCAGACCAAACTACCAAGCCAATTCTTCACCAGAAAGGAGACAAGCTTCCGGGGACCGGTTTCTGCCATTTCAGGCGTCGTCGGCCCGGCTTGCTTGAATCCTGATGGAGCAGTGAGCAAGGGACTCATGTCTGAGTATACCCTTCCACGCTTATGGTGGACAAAATGATTCAGAAAAGGGGGTGGTGATGAACAGAGTGTCTGAATTAAGCAGACCACTCTTACCCAGTCCAAAGATCAGGGCTTGATCCATCACCGTTATTTAGCTCACTGCCCCATCCCAGCTCAGAACCTGGCTATATGCAAATTAGTCTGTCCCATGCCCAGTGCATCATGGGAACAGGGCAGACCAAAGTACCAAGCTAATTCTTCACCAGAAAGGAGACAAGCTTCCGGGGACAGGTTTCTGCCATTTCAGGCGTCGTCGGCCCGGCTTGCTTGAATCCTGATGGAGCAGTGAGCAAGGGACTCATGTCTGAGTATACCCTTCCACGCTTATGGTGGACAAAATGATTCAGAAAAGGGGGTGGTGATGAACAGGGTGTCTGAATTAAGCAGACCACTCTTACCCAGTCCAAAGATCAGGGCTTGATCCATCACCGTTATTTAGCTCACTGCCCCATCCCAGCTCAGAACCTGGCTATATGCAAATTAGTCTGTCCCTGGCCCAGTGCATCATGGGAACAGGGCAGACCAAACTACCAAGCCAATTCTTCACCAGAAAGGAGACAAGCTTCCGGGGACCGGTTTCTGCCATTTCAGGCGTCGTCGGCCCGACTTGCTTGAATCCTGATGGAGCAGTGAGCAAGGGACTCATGTCTGAGTATACCCTTCCACGCTTATGGTGGACAAAATGATTCAGAAAAGGGGGTGGTGATGAACAGAGTGTCTGAATTAAGCAGACCACTCTTACCCAGTCCAAAGATCAGGGCTTGATCCATCACCGTTATTTAGCTCACTGCCCCATCCCAGCTCAGAACCTGGCTATATGCAAATTAGTCTGTCCCTGGCCCAGTGCATCATGGGAACAGGGCAGACATAACTACCAAGCCAATTCTTCACCAGAAAGGAGACAAGCTTCCGGGGACCGGTTTCTGCCATTTCAGGCGTCGTCGGCCCGGCTTGCTTGAATCCTGATGGAGCAGTGAGCAAGGGACTCATGTCTGAGTATACCCTTCCACGCTTATGGTGGACAAAATGATTCAGAAAAGGGGGTGGTGATGAACAGAGTGTCTGAATTAAGCAGACCACTCTTACCCAGTCCAAAGATCAGGGCTTGATCCATCACCGTTATTTAGCTCACTGCCCCATCCCAGCTCAGAACCTGGCTATATGCAAATTAGTCTGTCCCTGGCCCAGTGCATCATGGGAACAGGGCAGACCAAACTACCAAGCCAATTCTTCACCAGAAAGGAGACAAGCTTCCGGGGACCGGTTTCTGCCATTTCAGGCGTCGTCGGCCCGGCTTGCTTGAATCCTGATGGAGCAGTGAGCAAGGGACTCATGTCTGAGTATACCCTTCCACGCTTATGGTGGACAAAATGATTCAGAAAAGGGGGTGGTGATGAACAGAGTGTCTGAATTAAGCAGACCACTCTTACCCAGTCCAAAGATCAGGGCTTGATCCATCACCGTTATTTAGCTCACTGCCCCATCCCAGCTCAGAACCTGGCTATATGCAAATTAGTCTGTCCCTGGCCCAGTGCATCATGGGAACAGGGCAGACCAAACTACCAAGCCAATTCTTCACCAGAAAGGAGACAAGCTTCCGGGGACCGGTTTCTGCCATTTCAGGCGTCGTCGGCCCGGCTTGCTTGAATCCTGATGGAGCAGTGAGCAAGGGACTCATGTCTGAGTATACCCTTCCACGCTTATGGTGGACAAAATGATTCAGAAAAGGGGGTGGTGATGAACAGAGTGTCTGAATTAAGCAGACCACTCTTACCCAGTCCAAAGATCAGGGCTTGATCCATCACCGTTATTTAGCTCACTGCCCCATCCCAGCTCAGAACCTGGCTATATGCAAATTAGTCTGTCCCTGGCCCAGTGCATCATGGGAACAGGGCAGACCAAACTACCAAGCCAATTCTTCACCAGAAAGGAGACAAGCTTCCGGGGACCGGTTTCTGACATTTCAGGCGTCGTCGGCCCGGCTTGCTTGAATCCTGATGGAGCAGTGAGCAAGGGACTCATGTCTGAGTATACCCTTCCACGCTTATGGTGGACAAAATGATTCAGAAAAGGGGGTGGTGATGAACAGAGTGTCTGAATTAAGCAGACCACTCTTACCCAGTCCAAAGATCAGGGCTTGATCCATCACCGTTATTTAGCTCACTGCCCCATCCCAGCTCAGAACCTGGCTATATGCAAATTAGTCTGTCCCTGGCCCAGTGCATCATGGGAACAGGGCAGACCAAACTACCAAGCCAATTCTTCACCAGAAAGGAGACAAGCTTCCGGGGACCGGTTTCTGCCATTTCAGGCGTCGTCGGCCCGGCTTGCTTGAATCCTCATGGAGCAGTGAGCAAGGGACTCATGTCTGAGTATACCCTTCCACGCTTATGGTGGACAAAATGATTCAGAAAAGGGGGTGGTGATGAACAGAGTGTCTGAATTAAGCAGACCACTCTTACCCAGTCCAAAGATCAGGGCTTGATCCATCACCGTTATTTAGCTCACTGCCCCATCCCAGCTCAGAACCTGGCTATATGCAAATTAGTCTGTCCCTGGCCCAGTGCATCATGGGAACAGGGCAGACCAAACTACCAAGCCAATTCTTCACCAGAAAGGAGACAAGCTTCCGGGGACCGGTTTCTGCCATTTCAGGCATCGTCGGCCCGACTTGCTTGAATCCTGATGGAGCAGTGAGCAAGGGACACATGTCTGAGTATACCCGTCCACGCTTATGGTGGACAAAATGATTCAGAAAAGGGGGTGGTGATGAACAGAGTGTCTGAATTAAGCAGACCACTCTTACCCAGTCCAAAGATCAGGGCTTGATCCATCACCGTTATTTAGCTCACTGCCCCATCCCAGCTCAGAACCTGGCTATATGCAAATTAGTCTGTCCCTGGCCCAGTGCATCATGGGAACAGGGCAGACCAAACTACCAAGCCAATTCTTCACCAGAAAGGAGACAAGCTTCCGGGGACCGGTTTCTGCCATTTCAGGCGTCGTCGGCCTGGCTTGCTTGAATCCTGATGGAGCAGTGAGCAAGGGACTCATGTCTGAGTATACCCTTCCACGCTTATGGTGGACAAAATGATTCAGAAAAGGGGGTGGTGATGAACAGAGTGTCTGAATTAAGCAGACCACTCTTACCCAGTCCAAAGATCAGGGCTTGATCCATCACCGTTATTTAGCTCACTGCCCCATCCCAGCTCAAAATCTGGCTATATGCAAATTAGTCTGTCCCTGGCCCAGTGCATCATGGGAACAGGGCAGACCAAACTACCAAGCAAATTCTTCACCAGAAAGGAGACAAGCTTCCGGGGACCGGTTTCTGCCATTTCAGGCGTCGTCGGCCCGGCTTGCTTGAATCCTGATGGAGCAGTGAGCAAGGGACTCATGTCTGAGTATACCCTTCCACGCTTATGGTGGACAAAATGATTCAGAAAAGGGGGTGGTGATGAACAGAGTGTCTGAATTAAGCAGACCACTCTTACCCAGTCCAAAGATCAGGGCTTGATCCATCACCGTTATTTAGCTCACTGCCCCATCCCAGCTCAGAACCTGGCTATATGCAAATTAGTCTGTCCCTGGCCCAGTGCATCATGGGAACAGGGCAGACCAAACTACCAAGCCAATTCTTCACCAGAAAGGAGACAAGCTTCCGGGGACCGGTTTCTGCCATTTTAGGCGTCGTCGGCCCGGCTTGCTTGAATCCTGATGGAGCAGTGAGCAAGGGACTCATGTCTGAGTATACCCTTCCACGCTTATGGTGGACAAAATGATTCAGAAAAGGGGGTGGTGATGAACAGAGTGTCTGAATTAAGCAGACCACTCTTACCCAGTCCAAAGATCAGGGCTTGATCCATCACCGTTATTTAGCTCACTGCCCCATCCCAGCTCAGAACCTGGCTATATGCAAATTAGTCTGTCCCATGCCCAGTGCATCATGGGAACAGGGCAGACCAAACTACCAAGGTAATTCTTCACCAGAAAGGAGACAAGCTTCCGGGGACAGGTTTCTGCCATTTCAGGCGTCGTCGGCCCGGCTTGCTTGAATCCTGATGGAGCAGTGAGCAAGGGACTCATGTCTGAGTATACCCTTCCACGCTTATGGTGGACAAAATGATTCAGAAAAGGGGGTGGTGATGAACAGGGTGTCTGAATTAAGCAGACCACTCTTACCCAGTCCAAAGATCAGGGCTTGATCCATCACCGTTATTTAGCTCACTGCCCCATCCCAGCTCAGAACCTGGCTATATGCAAATTAGTCTGTCCCTGGCCCAGTGCATCATGGGAACAGGGCAGACCAAACTACCAAGCCAATTCTTCACCAGAAAGGAGACAAGCTTCCGGGGACCGGTTTCTGACATTTCAGGCGTCGTCGGCCCGGCTTGCTTGAATCCTGATGGAGCAGTGAGCAAGGGACTCATGTCTGAGTATACCCTTCCACGCTTATGGTGGACAAAATGATTCAGAAAAGGGGGTGGTGATGAACAGAGTGTCTGAATTAAGCAGACCACTCTTACCCAGTCCAAAGATCAGGGCTTGACCCATCACCGTTATTTAGCTCACTGCCCCATCCCAGCTCAGAACCTGGCTATATGCAAATTAGTCTGTCCCTGGCCCAGTGCATCATGGGAACAGGGCAGACCAAACTACCAAGCCAATTCTTCACCAGAAAGGAGACAAGCTTCCGGGGACCGGTTTCTGCCATTTCAGGCGTCGTCGGCCCGGCTTGCTTGAATCCTCATGGAGCAGTGAGCAAGGGACTCATGTCTGAGTATACCCTTCCACGCTTATGGTGGACAAAATGATTCAGAAAAGGGGGTGGTGATGAACAGAGTGTCTGAATTAAGCAGACCACTCTTACCCAGTCCAAAGATCAGGGCTTGATCCATCACCGTTATTTAGCTCACTGCCCCATCCCAGCTCAGAACCTGGCTATATGCAAATTAGTCTGTCCCTGGCCCAGTGCATCATGGGAACAGGGCAGACCAAACTACCAAGCCAATTCTTCACCAGAAAGGAGACAAGCTTCCGGGGACCGGTTTCTGCCATTTCAGGCATCGTCGGCCCGACTTGCTTGAATCCTGATGGAGCAGTGAGCAAGGGACACATGTCTGAGTATACCCGTCCACGCTTATGGTGGACAAAATGATTCAGAAAAGGGGGTGGTGATGAACAGAGTGTCTGAATTAAGCAGACCACTCTTACCCAGTCCAAAGATCAGGGCTTGATCCATCACCGTTATTTAGCTCACTGCCCCATCCCAGCTCAGAACCTGGCTATATGCAAATTAGTCTGTCCCTGGCCCAGTGCATCATGGGAACAGGGCAGACCAAACTACCAAGCCAATTCTTCACCAGAAAGGAGACAAGCTTCCGGGGACCGGTTTCTGCCATTTCAGGCGTCGTCGGCCTGGCTTGCTTGAATCCTGATGGAGCAGTGAGCAAGGGACTCATGTCTGAGTATACCCTTCCACGCTTATGGTGGACAAAATGATTCAGAAAAGGGGGTGGTGATGAACAGAGTGTCTGAATTAAGCAGACCACTCTTACCCAGTCCAAAGATCAGGGCTTGATCCATCACCGTTATTTAGCTCACTGCCCCATCCCAGCTCAAAATCTGGCTATATGCAAATTAGTCTGTCCCTGGCCCAGTGCATCATGGGAACAGGGCAGACCAAACTACCAAGCAAATTCTTCACCAGAAAGGAGACAAGCTTCCGGGGACCGGTTTCTGCCATTTCAGGCGTCGTCGGCCCGGCTTGCTTGAATCCTGATGGAGCAGTGAGCAAGGGACTCATGTCTGAGTATACCCTTCCACGCTTATGGTGGACAAAATGATTCAGAAAAGGGGGTGGTGATGAACAGAGTGTCTGAATTAAGCAGACCACTCTTACCCAGTCCAAAGATCAGGGCTTGATCCATCACCGTTATTTAGCTCACTGCCCCATCCCAGCTCAGAACCTGGCTATATGCAAATTAGTCTGTCCCTGGCCCAGTGCATCATGGGAACAGGGCAGACCAAACTACCAAGCCAATTCTTCACCAGAAAGGAGACAAGCTTCCGGGGACCGGTTTCTGCCATTTTAGGCGTCGTCGGCCCGGCTTGCTTGAATCCTGATGGAGCAGTGAGCAAGGGACTCATGTCTGAGTATACCCTTCCACGCTTATGGTGGACAAAATGATTCAGAAAAGGGGGTGGTGATGAACAGAGTGTCTGAATTAAGCAGACCACTCTTACCCAGTCCAAAGATCAGGGCTTGATCCATCACCGTTATTTAGCTCACTGCCCCATCCCAGCTCAGAACCTGGCTATATGCAAATTAGTCTGTCCCATGCCCAGTGCATCATGGGAACAGGGCAGACCAAACTACCAAGGTAATTCTTCACCAGAAAGGAGACAAGCTTCCGGGGACAGGTTTCTGCCATTTCAGGCGTCGTCGGCCCGGCTTGCTTGAATCCTGATGGAGCAGTGAGCAAGGGACTCATGTCTGAGTATACCCTTCCACGCTTATGGTGGACAAAATGATTCAGAAAAGGGGGTGGTGATGAACAGGGTGTCTGAATTAAGCAGACCACTCTTACCCAGTCCAAAGATCAGGGCTTGATCCATCACCGTTATTTAGCTCACTGCCCCATCCCAGCTCAGAACCTGGCTATATGCAAATTAGTCTGTCCCTGGCCCAGTGCATCATGGGAACAGGGCAGACCAAACTACCAAGCCAATTCTTCACCAGAAAGGAGACAAGCTTCCGGGGACCGGTTTCTGCCATTTCAGGCGTCGTCGGCCCGACTTGCTTGAATCCTGATGGAGCAGTGAGCAAGGGACTCATGTCTGAGTATACCCTTCCACGCTTATGGTGGACAAAATGATTCAGAAAAGGGGGTGGTGATGAACAGAGTGTCTGAATTAAGCAGACCACTCTTACCCAGTCCAAAGATCAGGGCTTGATCCATCACCGTTATTTAGCTCACTGCCCCATCCCAGCTCAGAACCTGGCTATATGCAAATTAGTCTGTCCCTGGCCCAGTGCATCATGGGAACAGGGCAGACCAAACTACCAAGCCAATTCTTCACCAGAAAGGAGACAAGCTTCCGGGGACCGGTTTCTGCCATTTCAGGCGTCGTCGGCCCGGCTTGCTTGAATCCTGATGGAGCAGTGAGCAAGGGACTCATGTCTGAGTATACCCTTCCACGCTTATGGTGGACAAAATGATTCAGAAAAGGGGGTGGTGATGAACAGAGTGTCTGAATTAAGCAGACCACTCTTACCCAGTCCAAAGATCAGGGCTTGATCCATCACCGTTATTTAGCTCACTGCCCCATCCCAGCTCAGAACCTGGCTATATGCAAATTAGTCTGTCCCTGGCCCAGTGCATCATGGGAACAGGGCAGACCAAACTACCAAGCCAATTCTTCACCAGAAAGGAGACAAGCTTCCGGGGACCGGTTTCTGCCATTTCAGGCGTCGTCGGCCCGGCTTGCTTGAATCCTGATGGAGCAGTGAGCAAGGGACTCATGTCTGAGTATACCCTTCCACGCTTATGGTGGACAAAATGATTCAGAAAAGGGGGTGGTGATGAACAGAGTGTCTGAATTAAGCAGACCACTCTTACCCAGTCCAAAGATCAGGGCTTGATCCATCACCGTTATTTAGCTCACTGCCCCATCCCAGCTCAGAACCTGGCTATATGCAAATTAGTCTGTCCCTGGCCCAGTGCATCATGGGAACAGGGCAGACCAAACTACCAAGCCAATTCTTCACCAGAAAGGAGACAAGCTTCCGGGGACCGGTTTCTGCCATTTCAGGCGTCGTCGGCCCGGCTTGCTTGAATCCTGATGGAGCAGTGAGCAAGGGACTCATGTCTGAGTATACCCTTCCACGCTTATGGTGGACAAAATGATTCAGAAAAGGGGGTGGTGATGAACAGAGTGTCTGAATTAAGCAGACCACTCTTACCCAGTCCAAAGATCAGGGCTTGATCCATCACCGTTATTTAGCTCACTGCCCCATCCCAGCTCAGAACCTGGCTATATGCAAATTAGTCTGTCCCTGGCCCAGTGCATCATGGGAACAGGGCAGACCAAACTACCAAGCCAATTCTTCACCAGAAAGGAGACAAGCTTCCGGGGACCGGTTTCTGCCATTTCAGGCGTCGTCGGCCCGGCTTGCTTGAATCCTGATGGAGCAGTGAGCAAGGGACTCATGTCTGAGTATACCCTTCCACGCTTATGGTGGACAAAATGATTCAGAAAAGGGGGTGGTGATGAACAGAGTGTCTGAATTAAGCAGACCACTCTTACCCAGTCCAAAGATCAGGGCTTGATCCATCACCGTTATTTAGCTCACTGCCCCATCCCAGCTCAGAACCTGGCTATATGCAAATTAGTCTGTCCCTGGCCCAGTGCATCATGGGAACAGGGCAGACCAAACTACCAAGCCAATTCTTCACCAGAAAGGAGACAAGCTTCCGGGGACCGGTTTCTGCCATTTCAGGCGTCGTCGGCCCGGCTTGCTTGAATCCTGATGGAGCAGTGAGCAAGGGACTCATGTCTGAGTATACCCTTCCACGCTTATGGTGGACAAAATGATTCAGAAAAGGGGGTGGTGATGAACAGAGTGTCTGAATTAAGCAGACCACTCTTACCCAGTCCAAAGATCAGGGCTTGATCCATCACCGTTATTTAGCTCACTGCCCCATCCCAGCTCAGAACCTGGCTATATGCAAATTAGTCTGTCCATGGCCCAGTGCATCATGGGAACAGGGCAGACCAAACTACCAAGCCAATTCTTCACCAGAAAGGAGACAAGCTTCCGGGGACCGGTTTCTGCCATTTCAGGCGTCGTCGGCCCGGCTTGCTTGAATCCTGATGGAGCAGTGAGCAAGGGACTCATGTCTGAGTATACCCTTCCACGCTTATGGTGGACAAAATGATTCAGAAAAGGGGGTGGTGATGAACAGAGTGTCTGAATTAGGCAGACCACTCTTACCCAGTCCAAAGATCAGGGCTTGATCCATCACCGTTATTTAGCTCACTGCCCCATCCCAGCTCAGAACCTGGCTATATGCAAATTAGTCTGTCCCTGGCCCAGTGCATCATGGGAACAGGGCAGACCAAACTACCAAGCCAATTCTTCACCAGAAAGGAGACAAGCTTCCGGGGACCGGTTTCTGCCATTTCAGGCGTCGTCGGCCCGGCTTGCTTGAATCCTGATGGAGCAGTGAGCAAGGGACTCATGTCTGAGTATACCCTTCCACGCTTATGGTGGACAAAATGATTCAGAAAAGGGGATGGTGATGAACAGAGTGTCTGAATTAAGCAGACCACTCTTACCCAGTCCAAAGATCAGGGCTTGATCCATCACCGTTATTTAGCTCACTGCCCCATCCCAGCTCAGAACCTGGCTATATGCAAATTAGTCTGTCCCTGGCCCAGTGCATCATGGGAACAGGGCAGACCAAACTACCAAGCCAATTCTTCACCAGAAAGGAGACAAGATTCCGGGGACCGGTTTCTGCCATTTCAGGCGTCGTCGGCCCGGCTTGCTTGAATCCTGATGGAGCAGTGAGCAAGGGACTCATGTCTGAGTATACCCTTCCACGCTTATGGTGGACAAAATGATTCAGAAAAGGGGGTGGTGATGAACAGAGTGTCTGAATTAAGCAGACCACTCTTACCCAGTCCAAAGATCAGGGCTTGATCCATCACCGTTATTTAGCTCACTGCCCCATCCCAGCTCAGAACCTGGCTATATGCAAATTAGTCTGTCCCTGGCCCAGTGCATCATGGGAACAGGGCAGACCAAACTACCAAGCCAATTCTTCACCAGAAAGGAGACAAGCTTCCGGGGACCGGTTTCTGCCATTTCAGGCGTCGTCGGCCCGGCTTGCTTGAATCCTGATGGAGCAGTGAGCAAGGGACTCATGTCTGAGTATACCCTTCCACGCTTATGGTGGACAAAATGATTCAGAAAAGGGGGTGGTGATGAACAGAGTGTCTGAATTAAGCAGACCACTCTTACCCAGTCCAAAGATCAGGGCTTGATCCATCACCGTTATTTAGCTCACTGCCCCATCCCAGCTCAGAACCTGGCTATATGCAAATTAGTCTGTCCCTGGCCCAGTGCATCATGGGAACAGGGCAGACCAAACTACCAAGCCAATTCTTCACCAGAAAGGAGACAAGCTTCCGGGGACCGGTTTCTGCCATTTCAGGCGTCGTCGGCCCGGCTTGCTTGAATCCTGATGGAGCAGTGAGCAAGGGACTCATGTCTGAGTATACCCTTCCACGCTTATGGTGGACAAAATGATTCAGAAAAGGGGGTGGTGATGAACAGAGTGTCTGAATTAAGCAGACCACTCTTACCCAGTCCAAAGATCAGGGCTTGATCCATCACCGTTATTTAGCTCACCGCCCCATCCCAGCTCAGAACCTGGCTATATGCAAATTAGTCTGTCCCTGGCCCAGTGCATCATGGGAACAGGGCAGACCAAACTACCAAGCCAATTCTTCACCAGAAAGGAGACAAGCTTCCGGGGACCGGTTTCTGCCATTTTAGGCGTCGTCGGCCCGGCTTGTTTGAATCCTGATGGAGCAGTGAGCAAGGGACTCATGTCTGAGTATACCCTTCCACGCTTATGGTGGACAAAATGATTCAGAAAAGGGGGTGGTGATGAACAGAGTGTCTGAATTAAGCAGACCACTCTTACCCAGTCCAAAGATCAGGGCTTGATCCATCACCGTTATTTAGCTCACTGCCCCATCCCAGCTCAGAACCTGGCTATATGCAAATTAGTCTGTCCCTGGCCCAGTGCATCATGGGAACAGGGCAGACCAAACTACCAAGCAAATTCTTCACCAGAAAGGAGACAAGCTTCCGGGGACCGGTTTCTGCCATTTCAGGCGTCGTCGGCCCGGCTTGTTTGAATCCTGATGGAGCAGTGAGCAAGGGACTCATGTCTGAGTACACCCTTCCACGCTTATGGTGGACAAAATGATTCAGAAAAGGGGGTGGTGATGAACAGAGTGTCTGAATTAAGCAGACCACTCTTACCCAGTCCAAAGATCAGGGCTTGATCCATCACCGTTATTTAGCTCACTGCCCCATCCCAGCTCAGAACCTGGCTATATGCAAATTAGTCTGTCCCTGGCCCAGTGCATCATGGGAACAGGGCAGACCAAACTACCAAGCCAATTCTTCACCAGAAAGGAGACAAGCTTCCGGGGACCGGTTTCTGCCATTTCAGGCGTCGTCGGCCCGGCTTGCTTGAATCCTGATGGAGCAGTGAGCAAGGGACTCATGTCTGAGTATACCCTTCCACGCTTATGGTGGACAAAATGATTCAGAGAAGGGGGTGGTGATGAACAGAGTGTCTGAATTAAGCAGACCACTCTTACCCAGTCCAAAGATCAGGGCTTGATCCATCACCGTTATTTAGCTCACTGCCCCATCCCAGCTCAGAACCTGGCTATATGCAAATTAGTCTGTCCCATGCCCAGTGCATCATGGGAACAGGGCAGACCAAAGTACCAAGCTAATTCTTCACCAGAAAGGAGACAAGCTTCCGGGGACAGGTTTCTGCCATTTCAGGCGTCGTCGGCCCGGCTTGCTTGAATCCTGATGGAGCAGTGAGCAAGGGACTCATGTCTGAGTATACCCTTCCACGCTTATGGTGGACAAAATGATTCAGAAAAGGGGGTGGTGATGAACAGGGTGTCTGAATTAAGCAGACCACTCTTACCCAGTCCAAAGATCAGGGCTTGATCCATCACCGTTATTTAGCTCACTGCCCCATCCCAGCTCAGAACCTGGCTATATGCAAATTAGTCTGTCCCTGGCCCAGTGCATCATGGGAACAGGGCAGACCAAACTACCAAGCCAATTCTTCACCAGAAAGGAGACAAGCTTCCGGGGACCGGTTTCTGCCATTTCAGGCGTCGTCGGCCCGACTTGCTTGAATCCTGATGGAGCAGTGAGCAAGGGACTCATGTCTGAGTATACCCTTCCACGCTTATGGTGGACAAAATGATTCAGAAAAGGGGGTGGTGATGAACAGAGTGTCTAAATTAAGCAGACCACTCTTACCCAGTCCAAAGATCAGGGCTTGATCCATCACCGTTATTTAGCTCACTGCCCCATCCCAGCTCAGAACCTGGCTATATGCAAATTAGTCTGTCCCTGGCCCAGTGCATCATGGGAACAGGGCAGACCAAACTACCAAGCCAATTCTTCACCAGAAAGGAGACAAGCTTCCGGGGACCGGTTTCTGCCATTTCAGGCGTCGTCGGCCCGGCTTGCTTGAATCCTGATGGAGCAGTGAGCAAGGGACTCATGTCTGAGTATACCCTTCCACGCTTATGGTGGACAAAATGATTCAGAAAAGGGGGTGGTGATGAACAGAGTGTCTGAATTAAGCAGACCACTCTTACCCAGTCCAAAGATCAGGGCTTGATCCATCACCGTTATTTAGCTCACTGCCCCATCCCAGCTCAGAACCTGGCTATATGCAAATTAGTCTGTCCCTGGCCCAGTGCATCATGGGAACAGGGCAGACCAAACTACCAAGCCAATTCTTCACCAGAAAGGAGACAAGCTTCCGGGGACCGGTTTCTGCCATTTCAGGCGTCGTCGGCCCGGCTTGCTTGAATCCTGATGGAGCAGTGAGCAAGGGACTCATGTCTGAGTATACCCTTCCACGCTTATGGTGGACAAAATGATTCAGAAAAGGGGGTGGTGATGAACAGAGTGTCTGAATTAAGCAGACCACTCTTACCCAGTCCAAAGATCAGGGCTTGATCCATCACCGTTATTTAGCTCACTGCCCCATCCCAGCTCAGAACCTGGCTATATGCAAATTAGTCTGTCCCTGGCCCAGTGCATCATTGGAACAGGGCAGACCAAACTACCAAGCCAATTCTTCACCAGAAAGGAGACAAGCTTCCGGGGACCGGTTTCTGCCATTTCAGGCGTCGTCGGCCCGGCTTGCTTGAATCCTGATGGAGCAGTGAGCAAGGGACTCATGTCTGAGTATACCCTTCCACGCTTATGGTGGACAAAATGATTCAGAAAAGGGGGTGGTGATGAACAGAGTGTCTGAATTAAGCAGACCACTCTTACCCAGTCCAAAGATCAGGGCTTGATCCATCACCGTTATTTAGCTCACTGCCCCATCCCAGCTCAGAACCTGGCTATATGCAAATTAGTCTGTCCCTGGCCCAGTGCATCATGGGAACAGGGCAGACCAAACTACCAAGCCAATTCTTCACCAGAAAGGAGACAAGCTTCCGGGGACCGGTTTCTGCCATTTCAGGCGTCGTCGGCCCGGCTTGCTTGAATCCTGATGGAGCAGTGAGCAAGGGACTCATGTCTGAGTATACCCTTCCACGCTTATGGTGGACAAAATGATTCAGAAAAGGGGGTGGTGATGAACAGAGTGTCTGAATTAAGCAGACCACTCTTACCCAGTCCAAAGATCAGGGCTTGATCCATCACCGTTCTTTAGCTCACTGCCCCATCCCAGCTCAGAACCTGGCTATATGCAAATTAGTCTGTCCCTGGCCCAGTGCATCATGGGAACAGGGCAGACCAAACTACCAAGCCAATTCTTCACCAGAAAGGAGACAAGCTTCCGGGGACCGGTTTCTGCCATTTCAGGCGTCGTCGGCCCGGCTTGCTTGAATCCTCATGGAGCAGTGAGCAAGGGACTCATGTCTGAGTATACCCTTCCACGCTTATGGTGGACAAAATGATTCAGAAAAGGGGGTGGTGATGAACAGAGTGTCTGAATTAAGCAGACCACTCTTACCCAGTCCAAAGATCAGGGCTTGATCCATCACCGTTATTTAGCTCACTGCCCCATCCCAGCTCAGAACCTGGCTATATGCAAATTAGTCTGTCCCTGGCCCAGTGCATCATGGGAACAGGGCAGACCAAACTACCAAGCCAATTCTTCACCAGAAAGGAGACAAGCTTCCGGGGACCGGTTTCTGCCATTTCAGGCGTCGTCGGCCCGACTTGCTTGAATCCTGATGGAGCAGTGAGCAAGGGACACATGTCTGAGTATACCCGTCCACGCTTATGGTGGACAAAATGATTCAGAAAAGGGGGTGGTGATGAACAGAGTGTCTGAATTAAGCAGACCACTCTTACCCAGTCCAAAGATCAGGGCTTGATCCATCACCGTTATTTAGCTCACTGCCCCATCCCAGCTCAGAACCTGGCTATATGCAAATTAGTCTGTCCCTGGCCCAGTGCATCATGGGAACAGGGCAGACCAAACTACCAAGCCAATTCTTCACCAGAAAGGAGACAAGCTTCCGGGGACCGGTTTCTGCCATTTCAGGCGTCGTCGGCCTGGCTTGCTTGAATCCTGATGGAGCAGTGAGCAAGGGACTCATGTCTGAGTATACCCTTCCACGCTTATGGTGGACAAAATGATTCAGAAAAGGGGGTGGTGATGAACAGAGTGTCTGAATTAAGCAGACCACTCTTACCCAGTCCAAAGATCAGGGCTTGATCCATCACCGTTATTTAGCTCACTGCCCCATCCCAGCTCAAAATCTGGCTATATGCAAATTAGTCTGTCCCTGGCCCAGTGCATCATGGGAACAGGGCAGACCAAACTACCAAGCAAATTCTTCACCAGAAAGGAGACAAGCTTCCGGGGACCGGTTTCTGCCATTTCAGGCGTCGTCGGCCCGGCTTGCTTGAATCCTGATGGAGCAGTGAGCAAGGGACTCATGTCTGAGTATACCCTTCCACGCTTATGGTGGACAAAATGATTCAGAAAAGGGGGTGGTGATGAACAGAGTGTCTGAATTAAGCAGACCACTCTTACCCAGTCCAAAGATCAGGGCTTGATCCATCACCGTTATTTAGCTCACTGCCCCATCCCAGCTCAGAACCTGGCTATATGCAAATTAGTCTGTCCCTGGCCCAGTGCATCATGGGAACAGGGCAGACCAAACTACCAAGCCAATTCTTCACCAGAAAGGAGACAAGCTTCCGGGGACCGGTTTCTGCCATTTTAGGCGTCGTCGGCCCGGCTTGCTTGAATCCTGATGGAGCAGTGAGCAAGGGACTCATGTCTGAGTATACCCTTCCACGCTTATGGTGGACAAAATGATTCAGAAAAGGGGGTGGTGATGAACAGAGTGTCTGAATTAAGCAGACCACTCTTACCCAGTCCAAAGATCAGGGCTTGATCCATCACCGTTATTTAGCTCACTGCCCCATCCCAGCTCAGAACCTGGCTATATGCAAATTAGTCTGTCCCATGCCCAGTGCATCATGGGAACAGGGCAGACCAAACTACCAAGGTAATTCTTCACCAGAAAGGAGACAAGCTTCCGGGGACAGGTTTCTGCCATTTCAGGCGTCGTCGGCCCGGCTTGCTTGAATCCTGATGGAGCAGTGAGCAAGGGACTCATGTCTGAGTATACCCTTCCACGCTTATGGTGGACAAAATGATTCAGAAAAGGGGGTGGTGATGAACAGGGTGTCTGAATTAAGCAGACCACTCTTACCCAGTCCAAAGATCAGGGCTTGATCCATCACCGTTATTTAGCTCACTGCCCCATCCCAGCTCAGAACCTGGCTATATGCAAATTAGTCTGTCCCTGGCCCAGTGCATCATGGGAACAGGGCAGACCAAACTACCAAGCCAATTCTTCACCAGAAAGGAGACAAGCTTCCGGGGACCGGTTTCTGCCATTTCAGGCGTCGTCGGCCCGACTTGCTTGAATCCTGATGGAGCAGTGAGCAAGGGACTCATGTCTGAGTATACCCTTCCACGCTTATGGTGGACAAAATGATTCAGAAAAGGGGGTGGTGATGAACAGAGTGTCTGAATTAAGCAGACCACTCTTACCCAGTCCAAAGATCAGGGCTTGATCCATCACCGTTATTTAGCTCACTGCCCCATCCCAGCTCAGAACCTGGCTATATGCAAATTAGTCTGTCCCTGGCCCAGTGCATCATGGGAACAGGGCAGACCAAACTACCAAGCCAATTCTTCACCAGAAAGGAGACAAGCTTCCGGGGACCGGTTTCTGCCATTTCAGGCGTCGTCGGCCCGGCTTGCTTGAATCCTGATGGAGCAGTGAGCAAGGGACTCATGTCTGAGTATACCCTTCCACGCTTATGGTGGACAAAATGATTCAGAAAAGGGGGTGGTGATGAACAGAGTGTCTGAATTAAGCAGACCACTCTTACCCAGTCCAAAGATCAGGGCTTGATCCATCACCGTTATTTAGCTCACTGCCCCATCCCAGCTCAGAACCTGGCTATATGCAAATTAGTCTGTCCCTGGCCCAGTGCATCATGGGAACAGGGCAGACCAAACTACCAAGCCAATTCTTCACCAGAAAGGAGACAAGCTTCCGGGGACCGGTTTCTGCCATTTCAGGCGTCGTCGGCCCGGCTTGCTTGAATCCTCATGGAGCAGTGAGCAAGGGACTCATGTCTGAGTATACCCTTCCACGCTTATGGTGGACAAAATGATTCAGAAAAGGGGGTGGTGATGAACAGAGTGTCTGCATTAAGCAGACCACTCTTACCCAGTCCAAAGATCAGGGCTTGATCCATCACCGTTATTTAGCTCACTGCCCCATCCCAGCTCAGAACCTGGCTATATGCAAATTAGTCTGTCCCTGGCCCAGTGCATCATGGGAACAGGGCAGACCAAACTACGAAGCCAATTCTTCACCAGAAAGGAGACAAGCTTCCGGGGACCGGTTTCTGCCATTTCAGGCGTCGTCGGCCCGACTTGCTTGAATCCTGATGGAGCAGTGAGCAAGGGACACATGTCTGAGTATACCCGTCCACGCTTATGGTGGACAAAATGATTCAGAAAAGGGGGTGGTGATGAACAGAGTGTCTGAATTAAGCAGACCACTCTTACCCAGTCCAAAGATCAGGGCTTGATCCATCACCGTTATTTAGCTCACTGCCCCATCCCAGCTCAGAACCTGGCTATATGCAAATTAGTCTGTCCCTGGCCCAGTGCATCATGGGAACAGGGCAGACCAAACTACCAAGCCAATTCTTCACCAGAAAGGAGACAAGCTTCCGGGGACCGGTTTCTGCCATTTCAGGCGTCGTCGGCCTGGCTTGCTTGAATCCTGATGGAGCAGTGAGCAAGGGACTCATGTCTGAGTATACCCTTCCACGCTTATGGTGGACAAAATGATTCAGAAAAGGGGGTGGTGATGAACAGAGTGTCTGAATTAAGCAGACCACTCTTACCCAGTCCAAAGATCAGGGCTTGATCCATCAC
The DNA here is from genome assembly GCF_964261635.1 of Lissotriton helveticus. NCBI lineage: Eukaryota > Metazoa > Chordata > Amphibia > Caudata > Salamandridae > Lissotriton > Lissotriton helveticus. The sequence continues at coordinate 1,411,236,123 of NC_136057.1, forward strand.
CGTTATTTAGCTCACTGCCCCATCCCAGCTCAAAATCTGGCTATATGCAAATTAGTCTGTCCCTGGCCCAGTGCATCATGGGAACAGGGCAGACCAAACTACCAAGCAAATTCTTCACCAGAAAGGAGACAAGCTTCCGGGGACCGGTTTCTGCCATTTCAGGCGTCGTCGGCCCGGCTTGCTTGAATCCTGATGGAGCAGTGAGCAAGGGACTCATGTCTGAGTATACCCTTCCACGCTTATGGTGGACAAAATGATTCAGAAAAGGGGGTGGTGATGAACAGAGTGTCTGAATTAGGCAGACCACTCTTACCCAGTCCAAAGATCAGGGCTTGATCCATCACCGTTATTTAGCTCACTGCCCCATCCCAGCTCAGAACCTGGCTATATGCAAATTAGTCTGTCCCTGGCCCAGTGCATCATGGGAACAGGGCAGACCAAACTACCAAGCCAATTCTTCACCAGAAAGGAGACAAGCTTCCGGGGACCGGTTTCTGCCATTTCAGGCGTCGTCGGCCCGGCTTGCTTGAATCCTGATGGAGCAGTGAGCAAGGGACTCATGTCTGAGTATACCCTTCCACGCTTATGGTGGACAAAATGATTCAGAAAAGGGGATGGTGATGAACAGAGTGTCTGAATTAAGCAGACCACTCTTACCCAGTCCAAAGATCAGGGCTTGATCCATCACCGTTATTTAGCTCACTGCCCCATCCCAGCTCAGAACCTGGCTATATGCAAATTAGTCTGTCCCTGGCCCAGTGCATCATGGGAACAGGGCAGACCAAACTACCAAGCCAATTCTTAACCAGAAAGGAGACAAGCTTCCGGGGACCGGTTTCTGCCATTTCAGGCGTCGTCGGCCCGGCTTGCTTGAATCCTGATGGAGCAGTGAGCAAGGGACTCATGTCTGAGTATACCCTTCCACGCTTATGGTGGACAAAATGATTCAGAAAAGGGGGTGGTGATGAACAGAGTGTCTGAATTAAGCAGACCACTCTTACCCAGTCCAAAGATCAGGGCTTGATCCATCACCGTTATTTAGCTCACTGCCCCATCCCAGCTCAGAACCTGGCTATATGCAAATTAGTCTGTCCCTGGCCCAGTGCATCATGGGAACAGGGCAGACCAAACTACCAAGCCAATTCTTCACCAGAAAGGAGACAAGCTTCCGGGGACCGGTTTCTGCCATTTCAGGCGTCGTCGGCCCGGCTTGCTTGAATCCTGATGGAGCAGTGAGCAAGGGACTCATGTCTGAGTATACCCTTCCACGCTTATGGTGGACAAAATGATTCAGAAAAGGGGGTGGTGATGAACAGAGTGTCTGAATTAAGCAGACCACTCTTACCCAGTCCAAAGATCAGGGCTTGATCCATCACCGTTATTTAGCTCACTGCCCCATCCCAGCTCAGAACCTGGCTATATGCAAATTAGTCTGTCCCTGGCCCAGTGCATCATGGGAACAGGGCAGACCAAACTACCAAGCCAATTCTTCACCAGAAAGGAGACAAGCTTCCGGGGACCGGTTTCTGCCATTTCAGGCGTCGTCGGCCCGGCTTGCTTGAATCCTGATGGAGCAGTGAGCAAGGGACTCATGTCTGAGTATACCCTTCCACGCTTATGGTGGACAAAATGATTCAGAAAAGGGGGTGGTGATGAACAGAGTGTCTGAATTAAGCAGACCACTCTTACCCAGTCCAAAGATCAGGGCTTGATCCATCACCGTTATTTAGCTCACTGCCCCATCCCAGCTCAGAACCTGGATATATGCAAATTAGTCTGTCCCTGGCCCAGTGCATCATGGGAACAGGGCAGACCAAACTACCAAGCCAATTCTTCACCAGAAAGGAGACAAGCTTCCGGGGACCGGTTTCTGCCATTTCAGGCGTCGTCGGCCCGGCTTGCTTGAATCCTGATGGAGCAGTGAGCAAGGGACTCATGTCTGAGTATACCCTTCCACGCTTATGGTGGACAAAATGATTCAGAAAAGGGGGTGGTGATGAACAGAGTGTCTGAATTAAGCAGACCACTCTTACCCAGTCCAAAGATCAGGGCTTGATCCATCACCGTTATTTAGCTCACTGCCCCATCCCAGCTCAGAACCTGGCTATATGCAAATTAGTCTGTCCCTGGCCCAGTGCATCATGGGAACAGGGCAGACCAAACTACCAAGCCAATTCTTCACCAGAAAGGAGACAAGCTTCCGGGGACCGGTTTCTGCCATTTCAGGCGTCGTCGGCCCGGCTTGCTTGAATCCTGATGGAGCAGTGAGCAAGGGACTCATGTCTGAGTATACCCTTCCACGCTTATGGTGGACAAAATGATTCAGAAAAGGGGGTGGTGATGAACAGAGTGTCTGAATTAAGCAGACCACTCTTACCCAGTCCAAAGATCAGGGCTTGATCCATCACCGTTATTTAGCTCACTGCCCCATCCCAGCTCAGAACCTGGCTATATGCAAATTAGTCTGTCCCTGGCCCAGTGCATCATGGGAACAGGGCAGACCAAACTACCAAGCCAATTCTTCACCAGAAAGGAGACAAGCTTCCGGGGACCGGTTTCTGCCATTTCAGGCGTCGTCGGCCCGGCTTGCTTGAATCCTCATGGAGCAGTGAGCAAGGGACTCATGTCTGAGTATACCCTTCCACGCTTATGGTGGACAAAATGATTCAGAAAAGGGGGTGGTGATGAACAGAGTGTCTGAATTAAGCAGACCACTCTTACCCAGTCCAAAGATCAGGGCTTGATCCATCACCGTTATTTAGCTCACTGCCCCATCCCAGCTCAGAACCTGGCTATATGCAAATTAGTCTGTCCCTGGCCCAGTGCATCATGGGAACAGGGCAGACCAAACTACCAAGCCAATTCTTCACCAGAAAGGAGACAAGCTTCCGGGGACCGGTTTCTGCCATTTCAGGCGTCGTCGGCCCGACTTGCTTGAATCCTGATGGAGCAGTGAGCAAGGGACACATGTCTGAGTATACCCGTCCACGCTTATGGTGGACAAAATGATTCAGAAAAGGGGGTGGTGATGAACAGAGTGTCTGAATTAAGCAGACCACTCTTACCCAGTCCAAAGATCAGGGCTTGATCCATCACCGTTATTTAGCTCACTGCCCCATCCCAGCTCAGAACCTGGCTATATGCAAATTAGTCTGTCCCTGGCCCAGTGCATCATGGGAACAGGGCATACCAAACTACCAAGCCAATTCTTCACCAGAAAGGAGACAAGCTTCCGGGGACCGGTTTCTGCCATTTCAGGCGTCGTCGGCCTGGCTTGCTTGAATCCTGATGGAGCAGTGAGCAAGGGACTCATGTCTGAGTATACCCTTCCACGCTTATGGTGGACAAAATGATTCAGAAAAGGGGGTGGTGATGAACAGAGTGTCTGAATTAAGCAGACCACTCTTACCCAGTCCAAAGATCAGGGCTTGATCCATCACCGTTATTTAGCTCACTGCCCCATCCCAGCTCAAAATCTGGCTATATGCAAATTAGTCTGTCCCTGGCCCAGTGCATCATGGGAACAGGGCAGACCAAACTACCAAGCAAATTCTTCACCAGAAAGGAGACAAGCTTCCGGGGACCGGTTTCTGCCATTTCAGGCGTCGTCGGCCCGGCTTGCTTGAATCCTGATGGAGCAGTGAGCAAGGGACTCATGTCTGAGTATACCCTTCCACGCTCATGGTGGACAAAATGATTCAGAAAAGGGGGTGGTGATGAACAGAGTGTCTGAATTAAGCAGACCACTCTTACCCAGTCCAAAGATCAGGGCTTGATCCATCACCGTTATTTAGCTCACTGCCCCATCCCAGCTCAGAACCTGGCTATATGCAAATTAGTCTGTCCCTGGCCCAGTGCATCATGGGAACAGGGCAGACCAAACTACCAAGCCAATTCTTCACCAGAAAGGAGACAAGCTTCCGGGGACCGGTTTCTGCCATTTTAGGCGTCGTCGGCCCGGCTTGCTTGAATCCTGATGGAGCAGTGAGCAAGGGACTCATGTCTGAGTATACCCTTCCACGCTTATGGTGGACAAAATGATTCAGAAAAGGGGGTGGTGATGAACAGAGTGTCTGAATTAAGCAGACCACTCTTACCCAGTCCAAAGATCAGGGCTTGATCCATCACCGTTATTTAGCTCACTGCCCCATCCCAGCTCAGAACCTGGCTATATGCAAATTAGTCTGTCCCATGCCCAGTGCATCATGGGAACAGGGCAGACCAAACTACCAAGGTAATTCTTCACCAGAAAGGAGACAAGCTTCCGGGGACAGGTTTCTGCCATTTCAGGCGTCGTCGGCCCGGCTTGCTTGAATCCTGATGGAGCAGTGAGCAAGGGACTCATGTCTGAGTATACCCTTCCACGCTTATGGTGGACAAAATGATTCAGAAAAGGGGGTGGTGATGAACAGGGTGTCTGAATTAAGCAGACCACTCTTACCCAGTCCAAAGATCAGGGCTTGATCCATCACCGTTATTTAGCTCACTGCCCCATCCCAGCTCAGAACCTGGCTATATGCAAATTAGTCTGTCCCTGGCCCAGTGCATCATGGGAACAGGGCAGACCAAACTACCAAGCCAATTCTTCACCAGAAAGGAGACAAGCTTCCGGGGACCGGTTTCTGCCATTTCAGGCGTCGTCGGCCCGACTTGCTTGAATCCTGATGGAGCAGTGAGCAAGGGACTCATGTCTGAGTATACCCTTCCACGCTTATGGTGGACAAAATGATTCAGAAAAGGGGGTGGTGATGAACAGAGTGTCTGAATTAAGCAGACCACTCTTACCCAGTCCAAAGATCAGGGCTTGATCCATCACCGTTATTTAGCTCACTGCCCCATCCCAGCTCAGAACCTGGCTATATGCAAATTAGTCTGTCCCTGGCCCAGTGCATCATGGGAACAGGGCAGACCAAACTACCAAGCCAATTCTTCACCAGAAAGGAGACAAGCTTCCGGGGACCGGTTTCTGCCATTTCAGGCGTCGTCGGCCCGGCTTGCTTGAATCCTGATGGAGCAGTGAGCAAGGGACTCATGTCTGAGTATACCCTTCCACGCTTATGGTGGACAAAATGATTCAGAAAAGGGGGTGGTGATGAACAGAGTGTCTGAATTAAGCAGACCACTCTTACCCAGTCCAAAGATCAGGGCTTGATCCATCACCGTTATTTAGCTCACTGCCCCATCCCAGCTCAGAACCTGGCTATATGCAAATTAGTCTGTCCCTGGCCCAGTGCATCATGGGAACAGGGCAGACCAAACTACCAAGCCAATTCTTCACCAGAAAGGAGACAAGCTTCCGGGGACCAGTTTCTGCCATTTCAGGCGTCGTCGGCCCGGCTTGCTTGAATCCTGATGGAGCAGTGAGCAAGGGACTCATGTCTGAGTATACCCTTCCACGCTTATGGTGGACAAAATGATTCAGAAAAGGGGGTGGTGATGAACAGAGTGTCTGAATTAAGCAGACCACTCTTACCCAGTCCAAAGATCAGGGCTTGATCCATCACCGTTATTTAGCTCACTGCCCCATCCCAGCTCAGAACCTGGCTATATGCAAATTAGTCTGTCCCTGGCCCAGTGCATCATGGGAACAGGGCAGACCAAACTACCAAGCCAATTCTTCACCAGAAAGGAGACAAGCTTCCGGGGACCGGTTTCTGCCATTTCAGGCGTCGTCGGCCCGGCTTGCTTGAATCCTGATGGAGCAGTGAGCAAGGGACTCATGTCTGAGTATACCCTTCCACGCTTATGGTGGACAAAATGATTCAGAAAAGGGGGTGGTGATGAACAGAGTGTCTGAATTAAGCAGACCACTCTTACCCAGTCCAAAGATCAGGGCTTGATCCATCACCGTTATTTAGCTCACTGCCCCATCCCAGCTCAGAACCTGGCTATATGCAAATTAGTCTGTCCCTGGCCCAGTGCATCATGGGAACAGGGCAGACCAAACTACCAAGCCAATTCTTCACCAGAAAGGAGACAAGCTTCCGGGGACCGGTTTCTGCCATTTCAGGCGTCGTCGGCCCGGCTTGCTTGAATCCTGATGGAGCAGTGAGCAAGGGACTCATGTCTGAGTATACCCTTCCACGCTTATGGTGGACAAAATGATTCAGAAAAGGGGGTGGTGATGAACAGAGTGTCTGAATTAAGCAGACCACTCTTACCCAGTCCAAAGATCAGGGCTTGATCCATCACCGTTATTTAGCTCACTGCCCCATCCCAGCTCAGAACCTGGCTATATGCAAATTAGTCTGTCCCTGGCCCAGTGCATCATGGGAACAGGGCAGACCAAACTACCAAGCCAATTCTTCACCAGAAAGGAGACAAGCTTCCGGGGACCGGTTTCTGCCATTTCAGGCGTCGTCGGCCCGGCTTGCTTGAATCCTGATGGAGCAGTGAGCAAGGGACTCATGTCTGAGTATACCCTTCCACGCTTATGGTGGACAAAATGATTCAGAAAAGGGGGTGGTGATGAACAGAGTGTCTGAATTAAGCAGACCACTCTTACCCAGTCCAAAGATCAGGGCTTGATCCATCACCGTTATTTAGCTCACTGCCCCATCCCAGCTCAGAACCTGGCTATATGCAAATTAGTCTGTCCCTGGCCCAGTGCATCATGGGAACAGGGCAGACCAAACTACCAAGCCAATTCTTCACCAGAAAGGAGACAAGCTTCCGGGGACCGGTTTCTGCCATTTCAGGCGTCGTCGGCCCGGCTTGCTTGAATCCTGATGGAGCAGTGAGCAAGGGACTCATGTCTGAGTATACCCTTCCACGCTTATGGTGGACAAAATGATTCAGAAAAGGGGGTGGTGATGAACAGAGTGTCTGAATTAAGCAGACCACTCTTACCCAGTCCAAAGATCAGGGCTTGATCCATCACCGTTATTTAGCTCACTGCCCCATCCCAGCTCAGAACCTGGCTATATGCAAATTAGTCTGTCCATGGCCCAGTGCATCATGGGAACAGGGCAGACCAAACTACCAAGCCAATTCTTCACCAGAAAGGAGACAAGCTTCCGGGGACCGGTTTCTGCCATTTCAGGCGTCGTCGGCCCGGCTTGCTTGAATCCTGATGGAGCAGTGAGCAAGGGACTCATGTCTGAGTATACCCTTCCACGCTTATGGTGGACAAAATGATTCAGAAAAGGGGGTGGTGATGAACAGAGTGTCTGAATTAGGCAGACCACTCTTACCCAGTCCAAAGATCAGGGCTTGATCCATCACCGTTATTTAGCTCACTGCCCCATCCCAGCTCAGAACCTGGCTATATGCAAATTAGTCTGTCCCTGGCCCAGTGCATCATGGGAACAGGGCAGACCAAACTACCAAGCCAATTCTTCACCAGAAAGGAGACAAGCTTCCGGGGACCGGTTTCTGCCATTTCAGGCGTCGTCGGCCCGGCTTGCTTGAATCCTGATGGAGCAGTGAGCAAGGGACTCATGTCTGAGTATACCCTTCCACGCTTATGGTGGACAAAATGATTCAGAAAAGGGGATGGTGATGAACAGAGTGTCTGAATTAAGCAGACCACTCTTACCCAGTCCAAAGATCAGGGCTTGATCCATCACCGTTATTTAGCTCACTGCCCCATCCCAGCTCAGAACCTGGCTATATGCAAATTAGTCTGTCCCTGGCCCAGTGCATCATGGGAACAGGGCAGACCAAACTACCAAGCCAATTCTTCACCAGAAAGGAGACAAGCTTCCGGGGACCGGTTTCTGCCATTTCAGGCGTCGTCGGCCCGGCTTGCTTGAATCCTGATGGAGCAGTGAGCAAGGGACTCATGTCTGAGTATACCCTTCCACGCTTATGGTGGACAAAATGATTCAGAAAAGGGGGTGGTGATGAACAGAGTGTCTGAATTAAGCAGACCACTCTTACCCAGTCCAAAGATCAGGGCTTGATCCATCACCGTTATTTAGCTCACTGCCCCATCCCAGCTCAGAACCTGGCTATATGCAAATTAGTCTGTCCCTGGCCCAGTGCATCATGGGAACAGGGCAGACCAAACTACCAAGCCAATTCTTCACCAGAAAGGAGACAAGCTTCCGGGGACCGGTTTCTGCCATTTCAGGCGTCGTCGGCCCGGCTTGCTTGAATCCTGATGTAGCAGTGAGCAAGGGACTCATGTCTGAGTATACCCTTCCACGCTTATGGTGGACAAAATGATTCAGAAAAGGGGGTGGTGATGAACAGAGTGTCTGAATTAAGCAGACCACTCTTACCCAGTCCAAAGATCAGGGCTTGATCCATCACCGTTATTTAGCTCACCGCCCCATCCCAGCTCAGAACCTGGCTATATGCAAATTAGTCTGTCCCTGGCCCAGTGCATCATGGGAACAGGGCAGACCAAACTACCAAGCCAATTCTTCACCAGAAAGGAGACAAGCTTCCGGGGACCGGTTTCTGCCATTTTAGGCGTCGTCGGCCCGGCTTGCTTGAATCCTGATGGAGCAGTGAGCAAGGGACTCATGTCTGAGTATACCCTTCCACGCTTATGGTGGACAAAATGATTCAGAAAAGGGGGTGGTGATGAACAGCGTGTCTGAATTAAGCAGACCACTCTTACCCAGTCCAAAGATCAGGGCTTGATCCATCACCGTTATTTAGCTCACTGCCCCATCCCAGCTCAGAACCTGGCTATATGCAAATTAGTCTGTCCCTGGCCCAGTGCATCATGGGAACAGGGCAGACCAAACTACCAAGCAAATTCTTCACCAGAAAGGAGACAAGCTTCCGGGGACCGGTTTCTGCCATTTCAGGCGTCGTCGGCCCGGCTTGTTTGAATCCTGATGGAGCAGTGAGCAAGGGACTCATGTCTGAGTATACCCTTCCACGCTTATGGTGGACAAAATGATTCAGAAAAGGGGGTGGTGATGAACAGAGTGTCTGAATTAAGCAGACCACTCTTACCCAGTCCAAAGATCAGGGCTTGATCCATCACCGTTATTTAGCTCACTGCCCCATCCCAGCTCAGAACCTGGCTATATGCAAATTAGTCTGTCCCTGGCCCAGTGCATCATGGGAACAGGGCAGACCAAACTACCAAGCCAATTCTTCACCAGAAAGGAGACAAGCTTCCGGGGACCGGTTTCTGCCATTTCAGGCGTCGTCGGCCCGGCTTGCTTGAATCCTGATGGAGCAGTGAGAAAGGGACTCATGTCTGAGTATACCCTTCCACGCTTATGGTGGACAAAATGATTCAGAAAAGGGGGTGGTGATGAACAGAGTGTCTGAATTAAGCAGACCACTCTTACCCAGTCCAAAGATCAGGGCTTGATCCATCACCGTTATTTAGCTCACTGCCCCATCCCAGCTCAGAACCTGGCTATATGCAAATTAGTCTGTCCCATGCCCAGTGCATCATGGGAACAGGGCAGACCAAAGTACCAAGCTAATTCTTCACCAGAAAGGAGACAAGCTTCCGGGGACAGGTTTCTGCCATTTCAGGCGTCGTCGGCCCGGCTTGCTTGAATCCTGATGGAGCAGTGAGCAAGGGACTCATGTCTGAGTATACCCTTCCACGCTTATGGTGGACAAAATGATTCAGAAAAGGGGGTGGTGATGAACAGGGTGTCTGAATTAAGCAGACCACTCTTACCCAGTCCAAAGATCAGGGCTTGATCCATCACCGTTATTTAGCTCACTGCCCCATCCCAGCTCAGAACCTGGCTATATGCAAATTAGTCTGTCCCTGGCCCAGTGCATCATGGGAACAGGGCAGACCAAACTACCAAGCCAATTCTTCACCAGAAAGGAGACAAGCTTCCGGGGACCGGTTTCTGCCATTTCAGGCGTCGTCGGCCCGACTTGCTTGAATCCTGATGGAGCAGTGAGCAAGGGACTCATGTCTGAGTATACCCTTCCACGCTTATGGTGGACAAAATGATTCAGAAAAGGGGGTGGTGATGAACAGAGTGTCTGAATTAAGCAGACCACTCTTACCCAGTCCAAAGATCAGGGCTTGATCCATCACCGTTATTTAGCTCACTGCCCCATCCCAGCTCAGAACCTGGCTATATGCAAATTAGTCTGTCCCTGGCCCAGTGCATCATGGGAACAGGGCAGACCAAACTACCAAGCCAATTCTTCACCAGAAAGGAGACAAGCTTCCGGGGACCGGTTTCTGCCATTTCAGGCGTCGTCGGCCCGGCTTGCTTGAATCCTGATGGAGCAGTGAGCAAGGGACTCATGTCTGAGTATACCCTTCCACGCTTATGGTGGACAAAATGATTCAGAAAAGGGGGTGGTGATGAACAGAGTGTCTGAATTAAGCAGACCACTCTTACCCAGTCCAAAGATCAGGGCTTGATCCATCACCGTTATTTAGCTCACTGCCCCATCCCAGCTCAGAACCTGGCTATATGCAAATTAGTCTGTCCCTGGCCCAGTGCATCATGGGAACAGGGCAGACCAAACTACCAAGCCAATTCTTCACCAGAAAGGAGACAAGCTTCCGGGGACCGGTTTCTGCCATTTCAGGCGTCGTCGGCCCGGCTTGCTTGAATCCTGATGGAGCAGTGAGCAAGGGACTCATGTCTGAGTATACCCTTCCACGCTTATGGTGGACAAAATGATTCAGAAAAGGGGGTGGTGATGAACAGAGTGTCTGAATTAAGCAGACCACTCTTACCCAGTCCAAAGATCAGGGCTTGATCCATCACCGTTATTTAGCTCACTGCCCCATCCCAGCTCAGAACCTGGCTATATGCAAATTAGTCTGTCCCTGGCCCAGTGCATCATGGGAACAGGGCAGACCAAACTACCAAGCCAATTCTTCACCAGAAAGGAGACAAGCTTCCGGGGACCGGTTTCTGCCATTTCAGGCGTCGTCGGCCCGGCTTGCTTGAATCCTGATGGAGCAGTGAGCAAGGGACTCATGTCTGAGTATACCCTTCCACGCTTATGGTGGACAAAATGATTCAGAAAAGGGGGTGGTGATGAACAGAGTGTCTGAATTAAGCAGACCACTCTTACCCAGTCCAAAGATCAGGGCTTGATCCATCACCGTTATTTAGCTCACTGCCCCATCCCAGCTCAGAACCTGGCTATATGCAAATTAGTCTGTCCCTGGCCCAGTGCATCATGGGAACAGGGCAGACCAAACTACCAAGCCAATTCTTCACCAGAAAGGAGACAAGCTTCCGGGGACCGGTTTCTGCCATTTCAGGCGTCGTCGGCCCGGCTTGCTTGAATCCTCATGGAGCAGTGAGCAAGGGACTCATGTCTGAGTATACCCTTCCACGCTTATGGTGGACAAAATGATTCAGAAAAGGGGGTGGTGATGAACAGAGTGTCTGAATTAAGCAGACCACTCTTACCCAGTCCAAAGATCAGGGCTTGATCCATCACCGTTATTTAGCTCACTGCCCCATCCCAGCTCAGAACCTGGCTATATGCAAATTAGTCTGTCCCTGGCCCAGTGCATCATGGGAACAGGGCAGACCAAACTACGAAGCCAATTCTTCACCAGAAAGGAGACAAGCTTCCGGGGACCGGTTTCTGCCATTTCAGGCGTCGTCGGCCCGACTTGCTTGAATCCTGATGGAGCAGTGAGCAAGGGACACATGTCTGAGTATACCCGTCCACGCTTATGGTGGACAAAATGATTCAGAAAAGGGGGTGGTGATGAACAGAGTGTCTGAATTAAGCAGACCACTCTTACCCAGTCCAAAGATCAGGGCTTGATCCATCACCGTTATTTAGCTCACTGCCCCATCCCAGCTCAGAACCTGGCTATATGCAAATTAGTCTGTCCCTGGCCCAGTGCATCATGGGAACAGGGCAGACCAAACTACCAAGCCAATTCTTCACCAGAAAGGAGACAAGCTTCCGGGGACCGGTTTCTGCCATTTCAGGCGTCGTCGGCCTGGCTTGCTTGAATCCTGATGGAGCAGTGAGCAAGGGACTCATGTCTGAGTATACCCTTCCACGCTTATGGTGGACAAAATGATTCAGAAAAGGGGGTGGTGATGAACAGAGTGTCTGAATTAAGCAGACCACTCTTACCCAGTCCAAAGATCAGGGCTTGATCCATCACCGTTATTTAGCTCACTGCCCCATCCCAGCTCAGAACCTGGCTATATGCAAATTAGTCTGTCCCTGGCCCAGTGCATCATGGGAACAGGGCAGACCAAACTACCAAGCCAATTCTTCACCAGAAAGGAGACAAGCTTCCGGGGACCGGTTTCTGCCATTTCAGGCGTCGTCGGCCCGGCTTGCTTGAATCCTGATGGAGCAGTGAGCAAGGGACTCATGTCTGAGTATACCCTTCCACGCTTATGGTGGACAAAATGATTCAGAAAAGGGGGTGGTGATGAACAGAGTGTCTGAATTAGGCAGACCACTCTTACCCAGTCCAAAGATCAGGGCTTGATCCATCACCGTTATTTAGCTCACTGCCCCATCCCAGCTCAGAACCTGGCTATATGCAAATTAGTCTGTCCCTGGCCCAGTGCATCATGGGAACAGGGCAGACCAAACTACCAAGCCAATTCTTCACCAGAAAGGAGACAAGCTTCCGGGGACCGGTTTCTGCCATTTCAGGCGTCGTCGGCCCGGCTTGCTTGAATCCTGATGGAGCAGTGAGCAAGGGACTCATGTCTGAGTATACCCTTCCACGCTTATGGTGGACAAAATGATTCAGAAAAGGGGATGGTGATGAACAGAGTGTCTGAATTAAGCAGACCACTCTTACCCAGTCCAAAGATCAGGGCTTGATCCATCACCGTTATTTAGCTCACTGCCCCATCCCAGCTCAGAACCTGGCTATATGCAAATTAGTCTGTCCCTGGCCCAGTGCATCATGGGAACAGGGCAGACCAAACTACCAAGCCAATTCTTAACCAGAAAGGAGACAAGCTTCCGGGGACCGGTTTCTGCCATTTCAGGCGTCGTCGGCCCGGCTTGCTTGAATCCTGATGGAGCAGTGAGCAAGGGACTCATGTCTGAGTATACCCTTCCACGCTTATGGTGGACAAAATGATTCAGAAAAGGGGGTGGTGATGAACAGAGTGTCTGAATTAAGCAGACCACTCTTACCCAGTCCAAAGATCAGGGCTTGATCCATCACCGTTATTTAGCTCACTGCCCCATCCCAGCTCAGAACCTGGCTATATGCAAATTAGTCTGTCCCTGGCCCAGTGCATCATGGGAACAGGGCAGACCAAACTACCAAGCCAATTCTTCACCAGAAAGGAGACAAGCTTCCGGGGACCGGTTTCTGCCATTTCAGGCGTCGTCGGCCCGGCTTGCTTGAATCCTGATGGAGCAGTGAGCAAGGGACTCATGTCTGAGTATACCCTTCCACGCTTATGGTGGACAAAATGATTCAGAAAAGGGGGTGGTGATGAACAGAGTGTCTGAATTAAGCAGACCACTCTTACCCAGTCCAAAGATCAGGGCTTGATCCATCACCGTTATTTAGCTCACTGCCCCATCCCAGCTCAGAACCTGGCTATATGCAAATTAGTCTGTCCCTGGCCCAGTGCATCATGGGAACAGGGCAGACCAAACTACCAAGCCAATTCTTCACCAGAAAGGAGACAAGCTTCCGGGGACCGGTTTCTGCCATTTCAGGCGTCGTCGGCCCGGCTTGCTTGAATCCTGATGTAGCAGTGAGCAAGGGACTCATGTCTGAGTATACCCTTCCACGCTTATGGTGGACAAAATGATTCAGAAAAGGGGGTGGTGATGAACAGAGTGTCTGAATTAAGCAGACCACTCTTACCCAGTCCAAAGATCAGGGCTTGATCCATCACCGTTATTTAGCTCACCGCCCCATCTCAGCTCAGAACCTGGCTATATGCAAATTAGTCTGTCCCTGGCCCAGTGCATCATGGGAACAGGGCAGACCAAACTACCAAGCCAATTCTTCACCAGAAAGGAGACAAGCTTCCGGGGACCGGTTTCTGCCATTTTAGGCGTCGTCGGCCCGGCTTGCTTGAATCCTGATGGAGCAGTGAGCAAGGGACTCATGTCTGAGTATACCCTTCCACGCTTATGGTGGACAAAATGATTCAGAAAAGGGGGTGGTGATGAACAGAGTGTCTGAATTAAGCAGACCACTCTTACCCAGTCCAAAGATCAGGGCTTGATCCATCACCGTTATTTAGCTCACTGCCCCATCCCAGCTCAGAACCTGGCTATATGCAAATTAGTCTGTCCCTGGCCCAGTGCATCATGGGAACAGGGCAGACCAAACTACCAAGCCAATTCTTCACCAGAAAGGAGACAAGCTTCCGGGGACCGGTTTCTGCCATTTCAGGCGTCGTCGGCCCGGCTTGCTTGAATCCTGATGGAGCAGTGAGCAAGGGACTCATGTCTGAGTATACCCTTCCACGCTTATGGTGGACAAAATGATTCAGAAAAGGGGGTGGTGATGAACAGAGTGTCTGAATTAAGCAGACCACTCTTACCCAGTCCAAAGATCAGGGCTTGATCCATCACCGTTATTTAGCTCACTGCCCCATCCCAGCTCAGAACCTGGCTATATGCAAATTAGTCTGTCCCATGCCCAGTGCATCATGGGAACAGGGCAGACCAAAGTACCAAGCTAATTCTTCACCAGAAAGGAGACAAGCTTCCGGGGACAGGTTTCTGCCATTTCAGGCGTCGTCGGCCCGGCTTGCTTGAATCCTGATGGAGCAGTGAGCAAGGGACTCATGTCTGAGTATACCCTTCCACGCTTATGGTGGACAAAATGATTCAGAAAAGGGGGTGGTGATGAACAGGGTGTCTGAATTAAGCAGACCACTCTTACCCAGTCCAAAGATCAGGGCTTGATCCATCACCGTTATTTAGCTCACTGCCCCATCCCAGCTCAGAACCTGGCTATATGCAAATTAGTCTGTCCCTGGCCCAGTGCATCATGGGAACAGGGCAGACCAAACTACCAAGCCAATTCTTCACCAGAAAGGAGACAAGCTTCCGGGGACCGGTTTCTGCCATTTCAGGCGTCGTCGGCCCGACTTGCTTGAATCCTGATGGAGCAGTGAGCAAGGGACTCATGTCTGAGTATACCCTTCCACGCTTATGGTGGACAAAATGATTCAGAAAAGGGGGTGGTGATGAACAGAGTGTCTGAATTAAGCAGACCACTCTTACCCAGTCCAAAGATCAGGGCTTGATCCATCACCGTTATTTAGCTCACTGCCCCATCCCAGCTCAGAACCTGGCTATATGCAAATTAGTCTGTCCCTGGCCCAGTGCATCATGGGAACAGGGCAGACCAAACTACCAAGCCAATTCTTCACCAGAAAGGAGACAAGCTTCCGGGGACCGGTTTCTGCCATTTCAGGCGTCGTCGGCCCGGCTTGCTTGAATCCTGATGGAGCAGTGAGCAAGGGACTCATGTCTGAGTATACCCTTCCACGCTTATGGTGGACAAAATGATTCAGAAAAGGGGGTGGTGATGAACAGAGTGTCTGAATTAAGCAGACCACTCTTACCCAGTCCAAAGATCAGGGCTTGATCCATCACCGTTATTTAGCTCACTGCCCCATCCCAGCTCAGAACCTGGCTATATGCAAATTAGTCTGTCCCTGGCCCAGTGCATCATGGGAACAGGGCAGACCAAACTACCAAGCCAATTCTTCACCAGAAAGGAGACAAGCTTCCGGGGACCGGTTTCTGCCATTTCAGGCGTCGTCGGCCCGGCTTGCTTGAATCCTGATGGAGCAGTGAGCAAGGGACTCATGTCTGAGTATACCCTTCCACGCTTATGGTGGACAAAATGATTCAGAAAAGGGGGTGGTGATGAACAGAGTGTCTGAATTAAGCAGACCACTCTTACCCAGTCCAAAGATCAGGGCTTGATCCATCACCGTTATTTAGCTCACTGCCCCATCCCAGCTCAGAACCTGGCTATATGCAAATTAGTCTGTCCCTGGCCCAGTGCATCATGGGAACAGGGCAGACCAAACTACCAAGCCAATTCTTCACCAGAAAGGAGACAAGCTTCCGGGGACCGGTTTCTGCCATTTCAGGCGTCGTCGGCCCGGCTTGCTTGAATCCTGATGGAGCAGTGAGCAAGGGACTCATGTCTGAGTATACCCTTCCACGCTTATGGTGGACAAAATGATTCAGAAAAGGGGGTGGTGATGAACAGAGTGTCTGAATTAAGCAGACCACTCTTACCCAGTCCAAAGATCAGGGCTTGATCCATCACCGTTATTTAGCTCACTGCCCCATCCCAGCTCAGAACCTGGCTATATGCAAATTAGTCTGTCCCTGGCCCAGTGCATCATGGGAACAGGGCAGACCAAACTACCAAGCCAATTCTTCACCAGAAAGGAGACAAGCTTCCGGGGACCGGTTTCTGCCATTTCAGGCGTCGTCGGCCCGGCTTGCTTGAATCCTCATGGAGCAGTGAGCAAGGGACTCATGTCTGAGTATACCCTTCCACGCTTATGGTGGACAAAATGATTCAGAAAAGGGGGTGGTGATGAACAGAGTGTCTGAATTAAGCAGACCACTCTTACCCAGTCCAAAGATCAGGGCTTGATCCATCACCGTTATTTAGCTCACTGCCCCATCCCAGCTCAGAACCTGGCTATATGCAAATTAGTCTGTCCCTGGCCCAGTGCATCATGGGAACAGGGCAGACCAAACTACCAAGCCAATTCTTCACCAGAAAGGAGACAAGCTTCCGGGGACCGGTTTCTGCCATTTCAGGCGTCGTCGGCCCGACTTGCTTGAATCCTGATGGAGCAGTGAGCAAGGGACACATGTCTGAGTATACCCGTCCACGCTTATGGTGGACAAAATGATTCAGAAAAGGGGGTGGTGATGAACAGAGTGTCTGAATTAAGCAGACCACTCTTACCCAGTCCAAAGATCAGGGCTTGATCCATCACCGTTATTTAGCTCACTGCCCCATCCCAGCTCAGAACCTGGCTATATGCAAATTAGTCTGTCCCTGGCCCAGTGCATCATGGGAACAGGGCAGACCAAACTACCAAGCCAATTCTTCACCAGAAAGGAGACAAGCTTCCGGGGACCGGTTTCTGCCATTTCAGGCGTCGTCGGCCTGGCTTGCTTGAATCCTGATGGAGCAGTGAGCAAGGGACTCTTGTCTGAGTATACCCTTCCACGCTTATGGTGGACAAAATGATTCAGAAAAGGGGGTGGTGATGAACAGAGTGTCTGAATTAAGCAGACCACTCTTACCCAGTCCAAAGATCAGGGCTTGATCCATCACCGTTATTTAGCTCACTGCCCCATCCCAGCTCAAAATCTGGCTATATGCAAATTAGTCTGTCCCTGGCCCAGTGCATCATGGGAACAGGGCAGACCAAACTACCAAGCAAATTCTTCACCAGAAAGGAGACAAGCTTCCGGGGACCGGTTTCTGCCATTTCAGGCGTCGTCGGCCCGGCTTGCTTGAATCCTGATGGAGCAGTGAGCAAGGGACTCATGTCTGAGTATACCCTTCCACGCTTATGGTGGACAAAATGATTCAGAAAAGGGGGTGGTGATGAACAGAGTGTCTGAATTAAGCAGACCACTCTTACCCAGTCCAAAGATCAGGGCTTGATCCATCACCGTTATTTAGCTCACTGCCCCATCCCAGCTCAGAACCTGGCTATATGCAAATTAGTCTGTCCCTGGCCCAGTGCATCATGGGAACAGGGCAGACCAAACTACCAAGCCAATTCTTCACCAGAAAGGAGACAAGCTTCCGGGGACCGGTTTCTGCCATTTTAGGCGTCGTCGGCCCGGCTTGCTTGAATCCTGATGGAGCAGTGAGCAAGGGACTCATGTCTGAGTATACCCTTCCACGCTTATGGTGGACAAAATGATTCAGAAAAGGGGGTGGTGATGAACAGAGTGTCTGAATTAAGCAGACCACTCTTACCCAGTCCAAAGATCAGGGCTTGATCCATCACCGTTATTTAGCTCACTGCCCCATCCCAGCTCAGAACCTGGCTATATGCAAATTAGTCTGTCCCATGCCCAGTGCATCATGGGAACAGGGCAGACCAAACTACCAAGGTAATTCTTCACCAGAAAGGAGACAAGCTTCCGGGGACAGGTTTCTGCCATTTCAGGCGTCGTCGGCCCGGCTTGCTTGAATCCTGATGGAGCAGTGAGCAAGGGACTCATGTCTGAGTATACCCTTCCACGCTTATGGTGGACAAAATGATTCAGAAAAGGGGGTGGTGATGAACAGGGTGTCTGAATTAAGCAGACCACTCTTACCCAGTCCAAAGATCAGGGCTTGATCCATCACCGTTATTTAGCTCACTGCCCCATCCCAGCTCAGAACCTGGCTATATGCAAATTAGTCTGTCCCTGGCCCAGTGCATCATGGGAACAGGGCAGACCAAACTACCAAGCCAATTCTTCACCAGAAAGGAGACAAGCTTCCGGGGACCGGTTTCTGCCATTTCAGGCGTCGTCGGCCCGACTTGCTTGAATCCTGATGGAGCAGTGAGCAAGGGACTCATGTCTGAGTATACCCTTCCACGCTTATGGTGGACAAAATGATTCAGAAAAGGGGGTGGTGATGAACAGAGTGTCTGAATTAAGCAGACCACTCTTACCCAGTCCAAAGATCAGGGCTTGATCCATCACCGTTATTTAGCTCACTGCCCCATCCCAGCTCAGAACCTGGCTATATGCAAATTAGTCTGTCCCTGGCCCAGTGCATCATGGGAACAGGGCAGACCAAACTACCAAGCCAATTCTTCACCAGAAAGGAGACAAGCTTCCGGGGACCGGTTTCTGCCATTTCAGGCGTCGTCGGCCCGGCTTGCTTGAATCCTGATGGAGCAGTGAGCAAGGGACTCATGTCTGAGTATACCCTTCCACGCTTATGGTGGACAAAATGATTCAGAAAAGGGGGTGGTGATGAACATTGTGTCTGAATTAAGCAGACCACTCTTACCCAGTCCAAAGATCAGGGCTTGATCCATCACCGTTATTTAGCTCACTGCCCCATCCCAGCTCAGAACCTGGCTATATGCAAATTAGTCTGTCCCTGGCCCAGTGCATCATGGGAACAGGGCAGACCAAACTACCAAGCCAATTCTTCACCAGAAAGGAGACAAGCTTCCGGGGACCGGTTTCTGCCATTTCAGGCGTCGTCGGCCCGGCTTGCTTGAATCCTGATGGAGCAGTGAGCAAGGGACTCATGTCTGAGTATACCCTTCCACGCTTATGGTGGACAAAATGATTCAGAAAAGGGGGTGGTGATGAACAGAGTGTCTGAATTAAGCAGACCACTCTTACCCAGTCCAAAGATCAGGGCTTGATCCATCACCGTTATTTAGCTCACTGCCCCATCCCAGCTCAGAACCTGGCTATATGCAAATTAGTCTGTCCCTGGCCCAGTGCATCATGGGAACAGGGCAGACCAAACTACCAAGCCAATTCTTCACCAGAAAGGAGACAAGCTTCCGGGGACCGGTTTCTGCCATTTCAGGCGTCGTCGGCCCGGCTTGCTTGAATCCTGATGGAGCAGTGAGCAAGGGACTCATGTCTGAGTATACCCTTCCACGCTTATGGTGGACAAAATGATTCAGAAAAGGGGGTGGTGATGAACAGAGTGTCTGAATTAAGCAGACCACTCTTACCCAGTCCAAAGATCAGGGCTTGATCCATCACCGTTATTTAGCTCACTGCCCCATCCCAGCTCAGAACCTGGCTATATGCAAATTAGTCTGTCCCTGGCCCAGTGCATCATGGGAACAGGGCAGACCAAACTACCAAGCCAATTCTTCACCAGAAAGGAGACAAGCTTCCGGGGACCGGTTTCTGCCATTTCAGGCGTTGTCGGCCCGGCTTGCTTGAATCCTGATGGAGCAGTGAGCAAGGGACTCATGTCTGAGTATACCCTTCCACGCTTATGGTGGACAAAATGATTCAGAAAAGGGGGTGGTGATGAACAGAGTGTCTGAATTAAGCAGACCACTCTTACCCAGTCCAAAGATCAGGGCTTGATCCATCACCGTTATTTAGCTCACTGCCCCATCCCAGCTCAGAACCTGGCTATATGCAAATTAGTCTGTCCCTGGCCCAGTGCATCATGGGAACAGGGCAGACCAAACTACCAAGCCAATTCTTCACCAGAAAGGAGACAAGCTTCCGGGGACCGGTTTCTGCCATATCAGGCGTCGTCGGCCCGGCTTGCTTGAATCCTGATGGAGCAGTGAGCAAGGGACTCATGTCTGAGTATACCCTTCCACGCTTATGGTGGACAAAATGATTCAGAAAAGGGGGTGGTGATGAACAGAGTGTCTGAATTAGGCAGACCACTCTTACCCAGTCCAAAGATCAGGGCTTGATCCATCACCGTTATTTAGCTCACTGCCCCATCCCAGCTCAGAACCTGGCTATATGCAAATTAGTCTGTCCCTGGCCCAGTGCATCATGGGAACAGGGCAGACCAAACTACCAAGCCAATTCTTCACCAGAAAGGAGACAAGCTTCCGGGGACCGGTTTCTGCCATTTCAGGCGTCGTCGGCCCGACTTGCTTGAATCCTGATGGAGCAGTGAGCAAGGGACTCATGTCTGAGTATACCCTTCCACGCTTATGGTGGACAAAATGATTCAGAAAAGGGGGTGGTGATGAACAGAGTGTCTGAATTAAGCAGACCACTCTTACCCAGTCCAAAGATCAGGGCTTGATCCATCACCGTTATTTAGCTCACTGCCCCATCCCAGCTCAGAACCTGGCTATATGCAAATGAGTCTGTCCCTGGCCTAGTGCATCATGGGAACAGGGCAGACCAAACTACCAAGCCAATTCTTCACCAGAAAGGAGACAAGCTTCCGGGGACCGGTTTCTGCCATTTCAGGCGTCGTCGGCCCGGCTTGCTTGAATCCTGATGGAGCAGTGAGCAAGGGACTCATGTCTGAGTATACCCTTCCACGCTTATGGTGGACAAAATGATTTAGAAAAGGGGGTGGTGATGAACAGAGTGTCTGAATTAAGCAGACCACTCTTACCCAGTCCAAAGATCAGGGCTTGATCCATCACCGTTATTTAGCTCACTGCCCCATCCCAGCTCAGAACCTGGCTATATGCAAATTAGTCTGTCCCTGGCCCAGTGCATCATGGGAACAGGGCAGACCAAACTACCAAGCAAATTCTTCACCAGAAAGGAGACAAGCTTCCGGGGACCGGTTTCTGCCATTTCAGGCGTCGTCGGCCCGGCTTGCTTGAATCCTGATGGAGCAGTGAGCAAGGGACTCATGTCTGAGTATACCCTTCCACGCTTATGGTGGACAAAATGATTCAGAAAAGGGGGTGGTGATGAACAGAGTGTCTGAATTAAGCAGACCACTCTTACCCAGTCCAAAGATCAGGGCTTGATCCATCACCGTTATTTAGCTCACTGCCCCATCCCAGCTCAGAACCTGGCTATATGCAAATTAGTCTGTCCCTGGCCCAGTGCATCATGGGAACAGGGCAGACCAAACTACCAAGCCAATTCTTCACCAGAAAGGAGACAAGCTTCCGGGGACCGGTTTCTGCCATTTCAGGCATCGTCGGCCCGGCTTGCTTGAATCCTGATGGAGCAGTGAGCAAGGGACTCATGTCTGAGTATACCCTTCCACGCTTATGGTGGACGAAATGATTCAGAAAAGGGGGTGGTGATGAACAGAGTGTCTGAATTAAGCAGACCACTCTTACCCAGTCCAAAGATCAGGGCTTGATCCATCACCGTTATTTAGCTCACTGCCCCATCCCAGCTCAGAACCTGGCTATATGCAAATTAGTCTGTCCCATGCCCAGTGCATCATGGGAACAGGGCAGACCAAACTACCAAGCTAATTCTTCACCAGAAAGGAGACAAGCTTCCGGGGACAGGTTTCTGCCATTTCAGGCGTCGTCGGCCCGGCTTGCTTGAATCCTGATGGAGCAGTGAGCAAGGGACTCATGTCTGAGTATACCCTTCCACGCTTATGGTGGACAAAATGATTCAGAAAAGGGGGTGGTGATGAACAGGGTGTCTGAATTAAGCAGACCACTCTTACCCAGTCCAAAGATCAGGGCTTGATCCATCACCGTTATTTAGCTCACTGCCCCATCCCAGCTCAGAACCTGGCTATATGCAAATTAGTCTGTCCCTGGCCCAGTGCATCATGGGAACAGGGCAGACCAAACTACCAAGCCAATTCTTCACCAGAAAGGAGACAAGCTTCCGGGGACCGGTTTCTGCCATTTCAGGCGTCGTCGGCCCGGCTTGCTTGAATCCTGATGGAGCAGTGAGCAAGGGACTCATGTCTGAGTATACCCTTCCACGCTTATGGTGGACAAAATGATTCAGAAAAGGGGGTGGTGATGAACAGAGTGTCTGAATTAAGCAGACCACTCTTACCCAGTCCAAAGATCAGGGCTTGATCCATCACCGTTATTTAGCTCACTGCCCCATCCCAGCTCAGAACCTGGGTATATGCAAATTAGTCTGTCCCTGGCCCAGTGCATCATGGGAACAGGGCAGACCAAACTACCAAGCCAATTCTGCACCAGAAAGGAGACAAGCTTCCAGGGACCGGTTTCTGCCATTTCAGGCGTCGTCGGCCCGGCTTGCTTGAATCCTGATGGAGCAGTGAGCAAGGGACTCATGTCTGAGTATACCCTTCCACGCTTATGGTGGACAAAATGATTCAGAAAAGGGGGTGGTGATGAACAGAGTGTCTGAATTAAGCAGACCACTCTTACCCAGTGCAAAGATCAGGGCTTGATCCATCACCGTTATTTAGCTCACTGCCCCATCCCAGCTCAGAACCTGGCTATATGCAAATTAGTCTGTCCCTGGCCCAGTGCATCATGGGAACAGGGCAGACCAAACTACCAAGCCAATTCTTCACCAGAAAGGAGACAAGCTTCCGGGGACCGGTTTCTGTCATTTCAGGCGTCGTCGGCCCGGCTTGCTTGAATCCTGATGGAGCAGTGAGCAAGGGACTCATGTCTGAGTATACCCTTCCAAGCTTATGGTGGACAAAATGATTCAGAAAAGGGGCCGGGCCGACGACGGCTGAAATGCCAGAAACCGGTCCCCGGAAGCTTGTTTCCTTCCCAGTATAAGAATTGGCTTGGTAGTTTGGTTTGCCCTGTTCCCATCATGCACTGGGACAGGAACAGACTAATTTGCATGTAGCCAGGTTCTGAGCTGGGATGGTGCAGTGAGCTAAAAAACGGTGATGGATCAAGCCCTGATCTTTGGACTGGGTAAGAGTGGTCTGCTTAATTCATACACTCTGTTCATCACCACCCCCTTTTCTGAATCATTTTGTCCACCATAAGCGTGGAAGGGTATACTCAGATGTGAGTCCCTTGCTCATTGCACCATCAGGATTCAAGCAAGCCGGGCCGACGACGGCTGAAATGCCAGAAACCGGTCCCCGGAAGCTTGTTTCCTTCCCAGTATAAGAATTGGCTTGGTAGTTTGGTTTGCCCTGTTCCCATCATGCACTGGGACAGGAACCGACTAATTTGCATGTAGCCAGGTTCTGAGCTGGGATGGTGCAGTGAGCTAAAAAACGGTGATGGATCAAGCCCTGATCTTTGGACTGGGTAAGAGTGGTCTGCTTAATTCAGACACTCTGTTCATCACCACCCCCTTTTCTGAATCATTTTGTCCACCATAAGCGTGGAAGGGTATACTCAGATGTGAGTCCCTTGCTCATTGCACCATCAGGATTCAAGCAAGCCGGGCCGACGGCGGCTGAAATGCCAGAAACCGGTCCCCGGAAGCTTGTTTCCTTCCCAGTATAAAAATTGGCTTGGTAGTTTGGTTTGCCCTGTTCCCATCATGCACTGGGACAGGAACAGACTAATTTGCATGTAGCCAGGTTCTGAGCTGGGATGGTGCAGTGAGCTAAAAAACGGTGATGGATCAAGCCCTGATCTTTGGACTGGGTAAGAGTGGTCTGCTTAATTCAGACACTCTGTTCATCACCACCCCCTTTTCTGAATCATTTTGTCCACCATAAGCGTGGAAGGGTATACTCAGATGTGAGTCCCTTGCTCATTGCACCATCAGGATTCAAGCAAGCCGGGCCGACGACGGCTGAAATGCCAGAAACCGGTCCCCGGAAGCTTGTTTCCTTCCCAGTATAAGAATTAGCTTGGTAGTTTGGTTTGCCCTGTTCCCATCATGCACTGGGACAGGAACAGACTAATTTGCATGTAGCCAGGTTCTGAGCTGGGATGGTGCAGTGAGCTAAAAAACGGTGATGGATCAAGCCCTGATCTTTGGACTGGGTAAGAGTGGTCTGCTTAATTCAGACACTCTGTTCATCACCACCCCCTTTTCTGAATCATTTTGTCCACCATAAGCGTGGAAGGGTATACTCAGATGTGAGTCCCTTGCTCATTGCACCATCAGGTTTCAAGCAAGCCGGGCCGACGACGGCTGAAATGACAGAAACCGGTCCCCGGAAGCTTGTTTCCTTCCCAGTATAAGAATTGGCTTGGTAGTTTGGTTTGCCTTGTTCCCATCATGCACTGGGACAGGAACAGACTAATTTGCATGTAGCCAGGTTCTGAGCTGGGATGGTGCAGTGAGCTAAAAAACGGTGATGGATCAAGCCCTGATCTTTGGACTGGGTAAGAGTGGTCTGCTTAATTCAGAGACTCTGTTCATCACCACCCCCTTTTCTGAATCATTTTGTCCACCATAAGCGTGGAAGGGTATACTCAGATGTGAGTCCCTTGCTCATTGCACCATCATGATTCAAGCAAGCCGGGCCGACGACGGCTGAAATGCCAGAAACCGGTCCCCGGAAGCTTGTTTCCTTCCCAGTATAAGAATTGGCTTGGTAGTTTGGTTTGCCCTGTTCCCATCATGCACTGGGACAGGAACAGACTAATTTGCATGTAGCCAGGTTCTGAGCTGGGATGGTGCAGTGAGCTAAAAAACGGTGATGGATCAAGCCCTGATCTTTGGACTGGGTAAGAGTGGTCTGCTTAATTCAGACACTCTGTTCATCACCACCCCCTTTTCTGAATCATTTTGTCCACCATAAGCGTGGAAGGGTATACTCAGATGTGAGTCCCTTGCTCATTGCACCATCAGGATTCAAGCAAGCCGGGCCGACGACGGCTGAAATGCCAGAAACCGGTCCCCGGAAGCTTGTTTCCTTCCCAGTATAAGAATTGGCTTGGTAGTTTGGTTTGCCCTGTTCCCATCATGCACTGGGACAGGAACAGACTAATTTGCATGTAGCCAGGTTCTGAGCTGGGATGGTGCAGTGAGCTAAAAAACGGTGATGGATCAAGCCCTGATCTTTGGACTGGGTAAGAGTGGTCTGCTTAATTCAGACACTCTGTTCATCACCACCCCCTTTTCTGAATCATTTTGTCCACCATAAGCGTGGAAGGGTATACTCAGATGTGAGTCCCTTGCTCATTGCACCATCAGGATTCAAGCAAGCCGGGCCGACGACGGCTGAAATGCCAGAAACCGGTCCCCGGAAGCTTGTTTCCTTCCCAGTATAAGAATTGGCTTGGTAGTTTGGTTTGCCCTGTTCCCATCATGCACTGGGACAGGAACAGACTAATTTGCATGTAGCCAGGTTCTGAGCTGGGATGGTGCAGTGAGCTAAAAAACGGTGATGGATCAAGCCCTGATCTTTGGACTGGGTAAGAGTGGTCTGCTTAATTCAGACACTCTGTTCATCACCACCCCCTTTTCTGAATCATTTTGTCCACCATAAGCGTGGAAGGGTATACTCAGATGTGAGTCCCTTGCTCATTGCACCATCAGGATTCAAGCAAGCCGGGCCGACGACGGCTGAAATGCCAGAAACCGGTCCCCGGAAGCTTGTTTCCTTCCCAGTATAAGAATTGGCTTGGTAGTTTGGTTTGCCCTGTTCCCATCATGCACTGGGACAGGAACAGACTAATTTGCATGTAGCCAGGTTCTGAGCTGGGATGGTGCAGTGAGCTAAAAAACGGTGATGGATCAAGCCCTGATCTTTGGACTGGGTAAGAGTGGTCTGCTTAATTCAGACACTCTGTTCATCACCACCCCCTTTTCTGAATCATTTTGTCCACCATAAGCGTGGAAGGGTATACTCAGATGTGAGTCCCTTGCTCATTGCACCATCAGGATTCAAGCAAGCCGGGCCGACGACGGCTGAAATGACAGAAACCGGTCCCCGGAAGCTTGTTTCCTTCCCAGTATAAGAATTGGCTTGGTAGTTTGGTTTGCCCTGTTCCCATCATGCACTGGGACAGGAACAGACTAATTTGCATGTAGCCAGGTTCTGAGCTGGGATGGTGCAGTGAGCTAAAAAAACGGTGATGGATCAAGCCCTGATTTTTGGACTGGGTAAGAGTGGTCTGCTTAATTCAGACACTCTGTTCATCACCACCCTCTTTTCTGAATCATTTTGTCCACCATAAGCGTGGAAGGGTATACTCAGATGTGAGTCCCTTGCTCATTGCACCATCAGGATTCAAGCAAGCCTGGCCGACGACGGCTGAAATGCCAGAAACCGGTCCCCGGAAGCTTGTTTCCTTCCCAGTATAAGAATTGGCTTGGTAGTTTGGTTTGCCCTGTTCCCATCATGCACTGGGACAGGAACAGACTAATTTGCATGTAGCCAGGTTCTGAGCTGGGATGGTGCAGTGAGCTAAAAAACGGTGATGGATCAAGCCCTGATCTTTGGACTGGGTAAGAGTGGTCTGCTTAATTCAGACACTCTGTTCATCACCACCCCCTTTTCTGAATCATTTTGTCCACCATAAGCGTGGAAGGGTATACTCAGATGTGAGTCCCTTGCTCATAGCACCATCAGGATTCAAGCAAGCCGGGCCGACGACGGCTGAAATGCCAGAAACCGGTCCCCGGAAGCTTGTTTCCTTCCCAGTATAAGAATTGGCTTGGTAGTTTGGTTTGCCCTGTTCCCATCATGCACTGGGACAGGAACAGACTAATTTGCATGTAGCCAGGTTCTGAGCTGGGAATGTGCAGTGAGCTAAAAAAACGGTGATGGATCAAGCCCTGATCTTTGGACTGGGTAAGAGTGGTCTGCTTAATTCAGACACTCTGTTCATCACCACCCCCTTTTCTGAATCATTTTGTCCACCATAAGCGTGGAAGGGTATACTCAGATGTGAGTCCCTTGCTCATTGCACCATCAGGATTCAAGCAAGCCGGGCCGACGACGGCTGAAATGCCAGAAACCGGTCCCCGGAAGCTTGTTTCCTTCCCAGTATAAGAATTGGCTTGGTAGTTTGGTTTGCCCTGTTCCCATCATGCACTGGGTCAGGAACAGACTAATTTGCATGTAGCCAGGTTCTGAGCTGGGATGGTGCAGTGAGCTAAAAAACGGTGATGGATCAAGCCCTGATCTTTGGACTGGGTAAGAGTGGTCTGCTTAATTCAGACACTCTGTTCATCACCACCCCCTTTTCTGAATCATTTTGTCCACCATAAGCGTGGAAGGGTATACTCAGATGTGAGTCCCTTGCTCATTGCACCATCAGGATTCAAGCAAGCCGGGCCGACGACGGCTGAAATGCCAGAAACCGGTCCCCGGAAGCTTGTTTCCTTCCCAGTATAAGAATTGGCTTGGTAGTTTGGTTTGCCCTGTTCCCATCATGCACTGGGACAGGAACAGACTAATTTGCATGTAGCCAGGTTCTGAGCTGGGATGGTGCAGTGAGCTAAAAAACGGTGATGGATCAAGCCCTGATCTTTGGACTGGGTAAGAGTGGTCTGCTTAATTCAGACACTCTGTTCATCACCACCCCCTTTTCTGAATCATTTTGTCCACCATAAGCGTGGAAGGGTATACTCAGATGTGAGTCCCTTGCTCATTGCACCATCAGGATTCAAGCAAGCCGGGCCGACGACGGCTGAAATGCCAGAAACCGGTCCCCGGAAGCTTGTTTCCTTCCCCGTATAAGAATTGGCTTGGTAGTTTGGTTTTCCCTGTTCCCATCATGCACTGGGACAGGAACAGACTAATTTGCATGTAGCCAGGTTCTGAGCTGGGATGGTGCAGTGAGCTAAAAAACGGTGATGGATCAAGCCCTGATCTTTGGACTGGGTAAGAGTGGTCTGCTTAATTCAGACACTCTGTTCATCACCACCCCCTTTTCTGAATCATTTTGTCCACCATAAGCGTGGAAGGGTATACTCAGATGTGAGTCCCTTGCTCATTGCACCATCAGGATTCAAGCAAGCCGGGCCGACGACGGCTGAAATGCCAGAAACCGGTCCCCGGAAGCTTGTTTTCTTCCCAGTATAAGAATTGGCTTGGTAGTTTGGTTTGCCCTGTTCCCATCATGCACTGGGACAGGAACAGACTAATTTGCATGTAGCCAGGTTCTGAGCTGGGATGGTGCAGTGAGCTAAAAAACGGTGATGGATCAAGCCCTGATCTTTGGACTGGGTAAGAGTGGTCTGCTTAATTCAGACACTCTGTTCATCACCACCCCCTTTTCTGAATCATTTTGTCCACCATAAGCGTGGAAGGGTATACTCAGATGTGAGTCCCTTGCTCATTGCACCATCAGGATTCAAGCAACCCGGGCCGACGACGGCTGAAATGCCAGAAACCGGTCCCCGGAAGCTTGTTTCCTTCCCAGTACAAGAATTGGCTTGGTAGTTTGGTTTGCCCTGTTCCCATCATGCACTGGGACAGGAACAGACTAATTTGCCTGTAGCCAGGTTCTGAGCTGGGATGGTGCAGTGAGCGAAAAAACGGTGATGGATCAAGCTCTGATCTTTGGACTGGGTAAGAGTGGTCTGCTTAATTCAGACACTCTGTTCATCACCCCCCCCTTTTCTGAATCATTTTGTCCACCATAAGCGTGGAAGGGTATACTCAGATGTGAGTCCCTTGCTCATTGCACCATCAGGATTCAAGCAAGCCGGGCCGACGATGGCTGAAATGCCAGAAACCGGTCCCCGGAAGCTTGTTTCCTTCCCAGTATAAGAATTGGCTTGGTAGTTTGGTTTGCCCTGTTCCCATCATGCACTGGGACAGGAACAGACTAATTCGCATGTAGCCATGTTCTGAGCTGGGATGGTGCAGTGAGCTAAAAAACGGTGATGGATCAAGCCCTGATCTTTGGACTGGGTAAGAGTGGTCTGCTCAATTCAGACACTCTGTTCATCACCACCCCCTTTTCTGAATCATTTTGTCCACCATATGCGTGGAAGGGTATACTCAGATGTGAGTCCCTTGCTCATTGCACCATCAGGATTCAAGCAAGCCGGGCCGACGATGGCTGAAATGCCAGAAACCGGTCCCCGGAAGCTTGTTTCCTTCCCAGTATAAGAATTGGCTTGGTAGTTTGGTTTGCCCTGTTCCCATCATGCACTGGGACAGGAACAGACTAATTTGCATGTAGCCAGGTTCTGAGCTGGGATGGTGCAGTGAGCTAAAAAACGGTGATGGATCAAGCCCTGATCTTTGGACTGGGTAAGAGTGGTCTGCTTAATTCAGACACTCTGTTCATCACCACCCCCTTTTCTGAATCATTTTGTCCACCATAAGCGTGGAAGGGTATACTCAGATGTGAGTCCCTTGCTCATTGCACCATCAGGATTCAAGCAAGCCGGGCCGACGACGGCTGAAATGCCAGAAACCGGTCCACGGAAGCTTGTTTCCTTCCCAGTATAAAAATTGGCTTGGTAGTTTGGTTTGCCCTGTTCCCATCATGCACTGGGACAGGAACAGACTAATTTGCATGTAGCCAGGTTCCTGAGCTGGGATGGTGCAGTGAGCTAAAAAACGGTGATGGATCAAGCCCTGATCTTTGGACTGGGTAAGAGTGGTCTGCTTAATTCAGACACTCTGTTCATCACCACCCCCTTTTCTGAATCATTTTGTCCACCATAAGCGTGGAAGGGTATACTCAGATGTGAGTCCCTTGCTCATTGCACCATCAGGATTCAAGCAAGCCGGGCCGACGACGGCTGAAATGCCAGAAACTGGTCCCCGGAAGCTTGTTTCCTTCCCAGTATAAGAATTGGCTTGGTAGTTTGGTTTGCCCTGTTCCCATCATGCACTGGGACAGGAACAGACTAATTTGCATGTAGCCAGGTTCTGAGCTGGGATGGTGCAGTGAGCTAAAAAACGGTGATGGATCAAGCCCTGATCTTTGGACTGGGTAAGAGTGGTCTGCTTAATTCAGACACTCTGTTCATCACCACCCCCTTTTCTGAATCATGTTGTCCACCATAAGCGTGGAAGGGTATACTCAGATGTGAGTCCCTTGCTCATTGCACCATCAGGATTCAAGCAAGCCTGGCCGACGACGGCTGAAATGCCAGAAACCGGTCCCCGGAAGCTTGTTTCCTTCCCAGTATAAGAATTGGCTTGGTAGTTTGGTTTGCCCTGTTCCCATCATGCACTGGGACAGGAACAGACTAATTTGCATGTAGCCAGGTTCTGAGCTGGGATGGTGCAGTGAGCTAAAAAACGGTGATGGATCAAGCCCTGATCTTTGGACTGGGTAAGAGTGGTCTGCTTAATTCAGACACTCTGTTCATCACCACCCCCTTTTCTGAATCATTTTGTCCACCATAAGCGTGGAAGGGTATACTCAGATGTGAGTCCCTTGCTCATAGCACCATCAGGATTCAAGCAAGCCGGGCCGACGACGGCTGAAATGCCAGAAACCGGTCCCCGGAAGCTTGTTTCCTTCCCAGTATAAGAATTGGCTTGGTAGTTTGGTTTGCCCTGTTCCCATCATGCACTGGGACAGGAACAGACTAATTTGCATGTAGCCAGGTTCTGAGCTGGGATGGTGCAGTAAGCTAAAAAACGGTGATGGATCAAGCCCTGATCTTTGGACTGGGTAAGAGTGGTCTGCTTAATTCAGACACTCTGTTCATCACCACCACCTTTTCTCAATCATTTTGTCCACCATAAGCGTGGAAGGGTATACTCAGATGTGAGTCCCTTGCTCATTGCACCATCAGGATTCAAGCAAGCCGGGCCGACGACGGCTGAAATGCCAGAAACCGGTCCCCGGAAGCTTGTTTCTTTCCCAGTATAAGAATTGGCTTGGTAGTTTGGTTTGCCCTGTTCCCATCATGCACTGGGACAGGAACAGACTAATTTGCATGTAGCCAGGTTCTGAGCTGGGATGGTGCAGTGAGCTAAAAAACGGTGATGGATCAAGCCCTGATCTTTGGACTGGGTAAGAGTGGTCTGCTTAATTCAGACACTCTGTTCATCACCACCCCCTTTTCTGAATCATTTTGTCCACCATAAGCGTGGAAGGGTATACTCAGATGTGAGTCCCTTGCTCATTGCACCATCAGGATTCAAGCAAGCCGGGCCGACGACGGCTGAAATGCCAGAAACCGGTCCCCGGAAGCTTGTTTCCTTCCCAGTATAAGAATTGGCTTGGTAGTTTGGTTTGCCCTGTTCCCATCATGCACTGGGACAGGAACAGACTAATTTGCATGTAGCCAGGTTCTGAGCTGGGATGGTGCAGTGAGCTAAAAAAACGGTGATGGATCAAGCCCTGATCTTTGGACTGGGTAAGAGTGGTCTGCTTAATTCAGACACTCTGTTCATCACCACCCCCTTTTCTGAATCATTTTGTCCACCATAAGCGTGGAAGGGTATACTCAGATGTGAGTCCCTTGCTCATTGCACCATCAGGATTCAAGCAAGCCTGGCCGACGACGGCTGAAATGCCAGAAACCGGTCCCCGGAAGCTTGTTTCCTTCCCAGTATAAGAATTGGCTTGGTAGTTTGGTTTGCCCTGTTCCCATCATGCACTGGGACAGGAACAGACTAATTTGCATGTAGCCAGGTTCTGAGCTGGGATGGTGCAGTGAGCTAAAAAACGGTGATGGATCAAGCCCTGATCTTTGGACTGGGTAAGAGTGGTCTGCTTAATTCAGACACTCTGTTCATCACCACCCCCTTTTCTGAATCATTTTGTCCACCATAAGCGTGGAAGGGTATACTCAGATGTGAGTCCCTTGCTCATAGCACCATCAGGATTCAAGCAAGCCGGGCCGACGACGGCTGAAATGCCAGAAACCGGTCCCCGGAAGCTTGTTTCCTTCCCAGTATAAGAATTGGCTTGGTAGTTTGGTTTGCCCTGTTCCCATCATGCACTGGGACAGGAACAGACTAATTTGCATGTAGCCAGGTTCTGAGCTGGGATGGTGCAGTGAGCTAAAAAAACGGTGATGGATCAAGCCCTGATCTTTGGACTGGGTAAGAGTGGTCTGCTTAATTCAGACACTCTGTTCATCACCACCCCCTTTTCTGAATCATTTTGTCCACCATAAGCGTGGAAGGGTATACTCAGATGTGAGTCCCTTGCTCATTGCACCATCAGGATTCAAGCAAGCCGGGCCGACGACGGCTGAAATGCCAGAAACCGGTCCCCGGAAGCTTGTTTCCTTCCCAGTATAAGAATTGGCTTGGTAGTTTGGTTTGCCCTGTTCCCATCATGCACTGGGACAGGAACAGACTAATTTGCATGTAGCCAGGTTCTGAGCTGGGATGGTGCAGTGAGCTAAAAAACGGTGATGGATCAAGCCCTGATCTTTGGACTGGGTAAGAGTGGTCTGCTTAATTCAGACACTCTGTTCATCACCACCCCCTTTTCTGAATCATTTTGTCCACCATAAGCGTGGAAGGGTATACTCAGATGTGAGTCCCTTGCTCATTGCACCATCAGGATTCAAGCAAGCCGGGCCGACGACGGCTGAAATGCCAGAAACCGGTCCCCGGAAGCTTGTTTCCTTCCCCGTATAAGAATTGGCTTGGTAGTTTGGTTTTCCCTGTTCCCATCATGCACTGGGACAGGAACAGACTAATTTGCATGTAGCCAGGTTCTGAGCTGGGATGGTGCAGTGAGCTAAAAAACGGTGATGGATCAAGCCCTGATCTTTGGACTGGGTAAGAGTGGTCTGCTTAATTCAGACACTCTGTTCATCACCACCCCCTTTTCTGAATCATTTTGTCCATCATAAGCGTGGAAGGGTATACTCAGATGTGAGTCCCTTGCTCATTGCACCATCAGGATTCAAGCAAGCCGGGCCGACGACGGCTGAAATGCCAGAAACCGGTCCCCGGAAGCTTGTTTTCTTCCCAGTATAAGAATTGGCTTGGTAGTTTGGTTTGCCCTGTTCCCATCATGCACTGGGACAGGAACAGACTAATTTGCATGTAGCCAGGTTCTGAGCTGGGATGGTGCAGTGAGCTAAAAAACGGTGATGGATCAAGCCCTGATCTTTGGACTGGGTAAGAGTGGTCTGCTTAATTCAGACACTCTGTTCATCACCACCCCCTTTTCTGAATCATTTTGTCCACCATAAGCGTGGAAGGGTATACTCAGATGTGAGTCCCTTGCTCATTGCACCATCAGGATTCAAGCAACCCGGGCCGACGACGGCTGAAATGCCAGAAACCGGTCCCCGGAAGCTTGTTTCCTTCCCAGTACAAGAATTGGCTTGGTAGTTTGGTTTGCCCTGTTCCCATCATGCACTGGGACAGGAACAGACTAATTTGCCTGTAGCCAGGTTCTGAGCTGGGATGGTGCAGTGAGCTAAAAAACGGTGATGGATCAAGCTCTGATCTTTGGACTGGGTAAGAGTGGTCTGCTTAATTCAGACACTCTGTTCATCACCACCCCCTTTTCTGAATCATTTTGTCCACCATAAGCGTGGAAGGGTATACTCAGATGTGAGTCCCTTGCTCATTGCACCATCAGGATTCAAGCAAGCCGGGCCGACGATGGCTGAAATGCCAGAAACCGGTCCCCGGAAGCTTGTTTCCTTCCCAGTATAAGAATTGGCTTGGTAGTTTGGTTTGCCCTGTTCCCATCATGCACTGGGACAGGAACAGACTAATTCGCATGTAGCCATGTTCTGAGCTGGGATGGTGCAGTGAGCTAAAAAACGGTGATGGATCAAGCCCTGATCTTTGGACTGGGTAAGAGTGGTCTGCTCAATTCAGACACTCTGTTCATCACCACCCCCTTTTCTGAATCATTTTGTCCACCATATGCGTGGAAGGGTATACTCAGATGTGAGTCCCTTGCTCATTGCACCATCAGGATTCAAGCAAGCCGGGCCGACGATGGCTGAAATGCCAGAAACCGGTCCCCGGAAGCTTGTTTCCTTCCCAGTATAAGAATTGGCTTGGTAGTTTGCTTTGCCCTGTTCCCATCATGCACTGGGACAGGAACAGACTAATTTGCATGTAGCCAGGTTCTGAGCTGGGATGGTGCAGTGAGCTAAAAAACGGTGATGGATCAAGCCCTGATCTTTGGACTGGGTAAGAGTGGTCTGCTTAATTCAGACACTCTGTTCATCACCACCCCCTTTTCTGAATCATTTTGTCCACCATAAGCGTGGAAGGGTATACTCAGATGTGAGTCCCTTGCTCATTGCACCATCAGGATTCAAGCAAGCCGGGCCGACGACGGCTGAAATGCCAGAAACCGGTCCACGGAAGCTTGTTTCCTTCCCAGTATAAAAATTGGCTTGGTAGTTTGGTTTGCCCTGTTCCCATCATGCACTGGGACAGGAACAGACTAATTTGCATGTAGCCAGGTTCTGAGCTGGGATGGTGCAGTGAGCTAAAAAACGGTGATGGATCAAGCCCTGATCTTTGGACTGGGTAAGAGTGGTCTGCTTAATTCAGACACTCTGTTCATCACCACCCCCTTTTCTGAATCATTTTGTCCACCATAAGCGTGGAAGGGTATACTCAGATGTGAGTCCCTTGCTCATTGCACCATCAGGATTCAAGCAAGCCGGGCCGACGACGGCTGAAATGCCAGAAACTGGTCCCCGGAAGCTTGTTTCCTTCCCAGTATAAGAATTGGCTTGGTAGTTTGGTTTGCCCTGTTCCCATCATGCACTGGGACAGGAACAGACTAATTTGCATGTAGCCAGGTTCTGAGCTGGGATGGTGCAGTGAGCTAAAAAACGGTGATGGATCAAGCCCTGATCTTTGGACTGGGTAAGAGTGGTCTGCTTAATTCAGACACTCTGTTCATCACCACCCCCTTTTCTGAATCATGTTGTCCACCATAAGCGTGGAAGGGTATACTCAGATGTGAGTCCCTTGCTCATTGCACCATCAGGATTCAAGCAAGCCGGGCCGACGACGGCTGAAATGCCAGAAACCGGTCCCCGGAAGCTTGTTTCTTTCCCAGTATAAGAATTGGCTTGGTAGTTTGGTTTGCCCTGTTCCCATCATGCACTGGGACAGGAACAGACTAATTTGCATGTAGCCAGGTTCTGAGCTGGGATGGTGCAGTGAGCTAAAAAACGGTGATGGATCAAGCCCTGATCTTTGGACTGGGTAAGAGTGGTCTGCTTAATTCAGACACTCTGTTCATCACCACCCCCTTTTCTGAATCATTTTGTCCACCATAAGCGTGGAAGGGTATACTCAGATGTGAGTCCCTTGCTCATTGCACCATCAGGATTCAAGCAAGCCGGGCCGACGACGGCTGAAATGCCAGAAACCGGTCCCCGGAAGCTTGTTTCCTTCCCAGTATAAGAATTGGCTTGGTAGTTTGGTTTGCCCTGTTCCCATCATGCACTGGGACAGGAACAGACTAATTTGCATGTAGCCAGGTTCTGAGCTGGGATGGTGCAGTGAGCTAAAAAAACGGTGATGGATCAAGCCCTGATCTTTGGACTGGGTAAGAGTGGTCTGCTTAATTCAGACACTCTGTTCATCACCACCCCCTTTTCTGAATCATTTTGTCCACCATAAGCGTGGAAGGGTATACTCAGATGTGAGTCCCTTGCTCATTGCACCATCAGGATTCAAGCAAGCCTGGCCGACGACGGCTGAAATGCCAGAAACCGGTCCCCGGAAGCTTGTTTCCTTCCCAGTATAAGAATTGGCTTGGTAGTTTGGTTTGCCCTGTTCCCATCATGCACTGGGACAGGAACAGACTAATTTGCATGTAGCCAGGTTCTGAGCTGGGATGGTGCAGTGAGCTAAAAAACGGTGATGGATCAAGCCCTGATCTTTGGACTGGGTAAGAGTGGTCTGCTTAATTCAGACACTCTGTTCATCACCACCCCCTTTTCTGAATCATTTTGTCCACCATAAGCGTGGAAGGGTATACTCAGATGTGAGTCCCTTGCTCATAGCACCATCAGGATTCAAGCAAGCCGGGCCGACGACGGCTGAAATGCCAGAAACCGGTCCCCGGAAGCTTGTTTCCTTCCCAGTATAAGAATTGGCTTGGTAGTTTGGTTTGCCCTGTTCCCATCATGCACTGGGACAGGAACAGACTAATTTGCATGTAGCCAGGTTCTGAGCTGGGATGGTGCAGTGAGCTAAAAAAACGGTGATGGATCAAGCCCTGATCTTTGGACTGGGTAAGAGTGGTCTGCTTAATTCAGACACTCTGTTCATCACCACCCCCTTTTCTGAATCATTTTGTCCACCATAAGCGTGGAAGGGTATACTCAGATGTGAGTCCCTTGCTCATTGCACCATCAGGATTCAAGCAAGCCGGGCCGACGACGGCTGAAATGCCAGAAACCGGTCCCCGGAAGCTTGTTTCCTTCCCAGTATAAGAATTGGCTTGGTAGTTTGGTTTGCCCTGTTCCCATCATGCACTGGGTCAGGAACAGACTAATTTGCATGTAGCCAGGTTCTGAGCTGGGATGGTGCAGTGAGCTAAAAAACGGTGATGGATCAAGCCCTGATCTTTGGACTGGGTAAGAGTGGTCTGCTTAATTCAGACACTCTGTTCATCACCACCCCCTTTTCTGAATCATTTTGTCCACCATAAGCGTGGAAGGGTATACTCAGATGTGAGTCCCTTGCTCATTGCACCATCAGGATTCAAGCAAGCCGGGCCGACGACGGCTGAAATGCCAGAAACCGGTCCCCGGAAGCTTGTTTCCTTCCCAGTATAAGAATTGGCTTGGTAGTTTGGTTTGCCCTGTTCCCATCATGCACTGGGACAGGAACAGACTAATTTGCATGTAGCCAGGTTCTGAGCTGGGATGGTGCAGTGAGCTAAAAAACGGTGATGGATCAAGCCCTGATCTTTGGACTGGGTAAGAGTGGTCTGCTTAATTCAGACACTCTGTTCATCACCACCCCCTTTTCTGAATCATTTTGTCCACCATAAGCGTGGAAGGCTATACTCAGATGTGAGTCCCTTGCTCATTGCACCATCAGGATTCAAGCAAGCCGGGCCGACGACGGCTGAAATGCCAGAAACCGGTCCCCGGAAGCTTGTTTTCTTCCCAGTATAAGAATTGGCTTGGTAGTTTGGTTTGCCCTGTTCCCATCATGCACTGGGACAGGAACAGACTAATTTGCATGTAGCCAGGTTCTGAGCTGGGATGGTGCAGTGAGCTAAAAAACGGTGATGGATCAAGCCCTGATCTTTGGACTGGGTAAGAGTGGTCTGCTTAATTCAGACACTCTGTTCATCACCACCCCCTTTTCTGAATCATTTTGTCCACCATAAGCGTGGAAGGGTATACTCAGATGTGAGTCCCTTGCTCATTGCACCATCAGGATTCAAGCAAGCCGGGCAGACGACGGCTGAAATGCCAGAAACCGTTCCCCGGAAGCTTGTTTCCTTCCCAGTATAAGAATTGGCTTGGTAGTTTGGTTTGCCCTGTTCCCATCATGCACTGGGACAGGAACAGACTAATTTGCCTGTAGCCAGGTTCTGAGCTGGGATGGTGCAGTGAGCTAAAAAACGGTGATGGATCAAGCCCTGATCTTTGGACTGGGTAAGAGTGGTCTGCTTAATTCAGACACTCTGTTCATCACCACCCCCTTTTCTGAATCATTTTGTCCACCATAAGCGTGGAAGGGTATACTCAGATGTGAGTCCCTTGCTCATTGCACCATCAGGATTCAAGCAAGCCGGGCCGACGATGGCTGAAATGCCAGAAACCGGTCCCCGGAAGCTTGTTTCCTTCCCAGTATAAGAATTGGCTTGGTAGTTTGGTTTGCCCTGTTCCCATCATGCACTGGGACAGGAACAGACTAATTCGCATGTAGCCATGTTCTGAGCTGGGATGGTGCAGTGAGCTAAAAAACGGTGATGGATCAAGCCCTGATCTTTGGACTGGGTAAGAGTGGTCTGCTCAATTCAGACACTCTGTTCATCACCACCCCCTTTTCTGAATCATTTTGTCCACCATAAGCGTGGAAGGGTATACTCAGATGTGAGTCCCTTGCTCATTGCACCATCAGGATTCAAGCAAGCCGGGCCGACGATGGCTGAAATGCCAGAAACCGGTCCCCGGAAGCTTGTTTCCTTCCCAGTATAAGAATTGGCTTGGTAGTTTGGTTTGCCCTGTTCCCATCATGCACTGGGACAGGAACAGACTAATTTGCATGTAGCCAGGTTCTGAGCTGGGATGGTGCAGTGAGCTAAAAAAACGGTGATGGATCAAGCCCTGATCTTTGGACTGGGTAAGAGTGGTCTGCTTAATTCAGACACTCTGTTCATCACCACCCCCTTTTCTGAATCATTTTGTCCACCATAAGCGTGGAAGGGTATACTCAGATGTGAGTCCCTTGCTCATTGCACCATCAGGATTCAAGCAAGCCGGGCCGACGACGGCTGAAATGCCAGAAACCGGTCCCCGGAAGCTTGTTTCCTTCCCAGTATAAGAATTGGCTTGGTAGTTTGGTTTGCCCTGTTCCCATCATGCACTGGGACAGGAACAGACTAATTTGCATGTAGCCAGGTTCTGAGCTGGGATGGTGCAGTGAGCTAAAAAACGGTGATGGATCAAGCCCTGATCTTTGGACTGGGTAAGAGTGGTCTGCTTAATTCAGACACTCTGTTCATCACCACCCCCTTTTCTGAATCATTTTGTCCACCATAAGCGTGGAAGGGTATACTCAGATGTGAGTCCCTTGCTCATTGCACCATCAGGATTCAAGCAAGCCGGGCCGACGACGGCTGAAATGCCAGAAACCGGTCCCCGGAAGCTTGTTTCCTTCCCCGTATAAGAATTGGCTTGGTAGTTTGGTTTTCCCTGTTCCCATCATGCACTGGGACAGGAACAGACTAATTTGCATGTAGCCAGGTTCTGAGCTGGGATGGTGCAGTGAGCTAAAAAACGGTGATGGATCAAGCCCTGATCTTTGGACTGGGTAAGAGTGGTCTGCTTAATTCAGACACTCTGTTCATCACCACCCCCTTTTCTGAATCATTTTGTCCATCATAAGCGTGGAAGGGTATACTCAGATGTGAGTCCCTTGCTCATTGCACCATCAGGATTCAAGCAAGCCGGGCCGACGACGGCTGAAATGCCAGAAACCGGTCCCCGGAAGCTTGTTTCCTTCCCAGTATAAGAATTGGCTTGGTAGTTTGGTTTGCCCTGTTCCCATCATGCACTGGGACAGGAACAGACTAATTTGCATGTAGCCAGGTTCTGAGCTGGGATGGTGCAGTGAGCTAAAAAACGGTGATGGATCAAGCCCTGATCTTTGGACTGGGTAAGAGTGGTCTGCTTAATTCAGACACTCTGTTCATCACCACCCCCTTTTCTGAATCATTTTGTCCACCATAAGCGTGGAAGGGTATACTCAGATGTGAGTCCCTTGCTCATTGCACCATCAGGATTCAAGCAACCCGGGCCGACGACGGCTGAAATGCCAGAAACCGGTCCCCGGAAGCTTGTTTCCTTCCCAGTACAAGAATTGGCTTGGTAGTTTGGTTTGCCCTGTTCCCATCATGCACTGGGACAGGAACAGACTAATTTGCCTGTAGCCAGGTTCTGAGCTGGGATGGTGCAGTGAGCTAAAAAACGGTGATGGATCAAGCTCTGATCTTTGGACTGGGTAAGAGTGGTCTGCTTAATTCAGACACTCTGTTCATCACCACCCCCTTTTCTGAATCATTTTGTCCACCATAAGCGTGGAAGGGTATACTCAGATGTGAGTCCCTTGCTCATTGCACCATCAGGATTCAAGCAAGCCGGGCCGACGATGGCTGAAATGCCAGAAACCGGTCCCCGGAAGCTTGTTTCCTTCCCAGTATAAGAATTGGCTTGGTAGTTTGGTTTGCCCTGTTCCCATCATGCACTGGGACAGGAACAGACTAATTCGCATGTAGCCATGTTCTGAGCTGGGATGGTGCAGTGAGCTAAAAAACGGTGATGGATCAAGCCCTGATCTTTGGACTGGGTAAGAGTGGTCTGCTCAATTCAGACACTCTGTTCATCACCACCCCCTTTTCTGAATCATTTTGTCCACCATATGCGTGGAAGGGTATACTCAGATGTGAGTCCCTTGCTCATTGCACCATCAGGATTCAAGCAAGCCGGGCCGACGATGGCTGAAATGCCAGAAACCGGTCCCTGAAAACTTGTTTCCTTCCCAGTATAAGAATTGGCTTGGTAGTTTGGTTTGCCCTGTTCCCATCATGCACTGGGACAGGAACAGACTAATTTGCATGTAGCCAGGTTCTGAGCTGGGATGGTGCAGTGAGCTAAAAAACGGTGATGGATCAAGCCCTGATCTTTGGACTGGGTAAGAGTGGTCTGCTTAATTCAGACACTCTGTTCATCACCACCCCCTTTTCTGAATCATTTTGTCCACCATAAGCGTGGAAGGGTATACTCAGATGTGAGTCCCTTGCTCATTGCACCATCAGGATTCAAGCAAGCCGGGCCGACGACGGCTGAAATGCCAGAAACCGGTCCACGGAAGCTTGTTTCCTTCCCAGTATAAAAATTGGCTTGGTAGTTTGGTTTGCCCTGTTCCCATCATGCACTGGGACAGGAACAGACTAATTTGCATGTAGCCAGGTTCTGAGCTGGGATGGTGCAGTGAGCTAAAAAACGGTGATGGATCAAGCCCTGATCTTTGGACTGGGTAAGAGTGGTCTGCTTAATTCAGACACTCTGTTCATCACCACCCCCTTTTCTGAATCATTTTGTCCACCATAAGCGTGGAAGGGTATACTCAGATGTGAGTCCCTTGCTCATTGCACCATCAGGATTCAAGCAAGCCGGGCCGACGACGGCTGAAATGCCAGAAACTGGTCCCCGGAAGCTTGTTTCCTTCCCAGTATAAGAATTGGCTTGGTAGTTTGGTTTGCCCTGTTCCCATCATGCACTGGGACAGGAACAGACTAATTTGCATGTAGCCAGGTTCTGAGCTGGGATGGTGCAGTGAGCTAAAAAACGGTGATGGATCAAGCCCTGATCTTTGGACTGGGTAAGAGTGGTCTGCTTAATTCAGACACTCTGTTCATCACCACCCCCTTTTCTGAATCATGTTGTCCACCATAAGCGTGGAAGGGTATACTCAGATGTGAGTCCCTTGCTCATTGCACCATCAGGATTCAAGCAAGCCGGGCCGACGACGGCTGAAATGCCAGAAACCGGTCCCCGGAAGCTTGTTTCTTTCCCAGTATAAGAATTGGCTTGGTAGTTTGGTTTGCCCTGTTCCCATCATGCACTGGGACAGGAACAGACTAATTTGCATGTAGCCAGGTTCTGAGCTGGGATGGTGCAGTGAGCTAAAAAACGGTGATGGATCAAGCCCTGATCTTTGGACTGGGTAAGAGTGGTCTGCTTAATTCAGAC
The DNA here is from genome assembly GCF_964261635.1 of Lissotriton helveticus. Classification (NCBI taxonomy): domain Eukaryota; kingdom Metazoa; phylum Chordata; class Amphibia; order Caudata; family Salamandridae; genus Lissotriton; species Lissotriton helveticus. The sequence continues at coordinate 1,411,277,625 of NC_136057.1, forward strand.
ACTCTGTTCATCACCACCCCCTTTTCTGAATCATTTTGTCCACCATAAGCGTGGAAGGGTATACTCAGATGTGAGTCCCTTGCTCATTGCACCATCAGGATTCAAGCAAGCCGGGCCGACGACGGCTGAAATGCCAGAAACCGGTCCCCGGAAGCTTGTTTCCTTCCCAGTATAAGAATTGGCTTGGTAGTTTGGTTTGCCCTGTTCCCATCATGCACTGGGACAGGAACAGACTAATTTGCATGTAGCCAGGTTCTGAGCTGGGATGGTGCAGTGAGCTAAAAAAACGGTGATGGATCAAGCCCTGATCTTTGGACTGGGTAAGAGTGGTCTGCTTAATTCAGACACTCTGTTCATCACCACCCCCTTTTCTGAATCATTTTGTCCACCATAAGCGTGGAAGGGTATACTCAGATGTGAGTCCCTTGCTCATTGCACCATCAGGATTCAAGCAAGCCTGGCCGACGACGGCTGAAATGCCAGAAACCGGTCCCCGGAAGCTTGTTTCCTTCCCAGTATAAGAATTGGCTTGGTAGTTTGGTTTGCCCTGTTCCCATCATGCACTGGGACAGGAACAGACTAATTTGCATGTAGCCAGGTTCTGAGCTGGGATGGTGCAGTGAGCTAAAAAACGGTGATGGATCAAGCCCTGATCTTTGGACTGGGTAAGAGTGGTCTGCTTAATTCAGACACTCTGTTCATCACCACCCCCTTTTCTGAATCATTTTGTCCACCATAAGCGTGGAAGGGTATACTCAGATGTGAGTCCCTTGCTCATAGCACCATCAGGATTCAAGCAAGCCGGGCCGACGACGGCTGAAATGCCAGAAACCGGTCCCCGGAAGCTTGTTTCCTTCCCAGTATAAGAATTGGCTTGGTAGTTTGGTTTGCCCTGTTCCCATCATGCACTGGGACAGGAACAGACTAATTTGCATGTAGCCAGGTTCTGAGCTGGGATGGTGCAGTGAGCTAAAAAAACGGTGATGGATCAAGCCCTGATCTTTGGACTGGGTAAGAGTGGTCTGCTTAATTCAGACACTCTGTTCATCACCACCCCCTTTTCTGAATCATTTTGTCCACCATAAGCGTGGAAGGGTATACTCAGATGTGAGTCCCTTGCTCATTGCACCATCAGGATTCAAGCAAGCCGGGCCGACGACGGCTGAAATGCCAGAAACCGGTCCCCGGAAGCTTGTTTCCTTCCCAGTATAAGAATTGGCTTGGTAGTTTGGTTTGCCCTGTTCCCATCATGCACTGGGTCAGGAACAGACTAATTTGCATGTAGCCAGGTTCTGAGCTGGGATGGTGCAGTGAGCTAAAAAACGGTGATGGATCAAGCCCTGATCTTTGGACTGGGTAAGAGTGGTCTGCTTAATTCAGACACTCTGTTCATCACCACCCCCTTTTCTGAATCATTTTGTCCACCATAAGCGTGGAAGGGTATACTCAGATGTGAGTCCCTTGCTCATTGCACCATCAGGATTCAAGCAAGCCGGGCCGACGACGGCTGAAATGCCAGAAACCGGTCCCCGGAAGCTTGTTTCCTTCCCAGTATAAGAATTGGCTTGGTAGTTTGGTTTGCCCTGTTCCCATCATGCACTGGGACAGGAACAGACTAATTTGCATGTAGCCAGGTTCTGAGCTGGGATGGTGCAGTGAGCTAAAAAACGGTGATGGATCAAGCCCTGATCTTTGGACTGGGTAAGAGTGGTCTGCTTAATTCAGACACTCTGTTCATCACCACCCCCTTTTCTGAATCATTTTGTCCACCATAAGCGTGGAAGGGTATACTCAGATGTGAGTCCCTTGCTCATTGCACCATCAGGATTCAAGCAAGCCGGGCCGACGACGGCTGAAATGCCAGAAACCGGTCCCCGGAAGCTTGTTTTCTTCCCAGTATAAGAATTGGCTTGGTAGTTTGGTTTGCCCTGTTCCCATCATGCACTGGGACAGGAACAGACTAATTTGCATGTAGCCAGGTTCTGAGCTGGGATGGTGCAGTGAGCTAAAAAACGGTGATGGATCAAGCCCTGATCTTTGGACTGGGTAAGAGTGGTCTGCTTAATTCAGACACTCTGTTCATCACCACCCCCTTTTCTGAATCATTTTGTCCACCATAAGCGTGGAAGGGTATACTCAGATGTGAGTCCCTTGCTCATTGCACCATCAGGATTCAAGCAAGCCGGGCAGACGACGGCTGAAATGCCAGAAACCGTTCCCCGGAAGCTTGTTTCCTTCCCAGTATAAGAATTGGCTTGGTAGTTTGGTTTGCCCTGTTCCCATCATGCACTGGGACAGGAACAGACTAATTTGCCTGTAGCCAGGTTCTGAGCTGGGATGGTGCAGTGAGCTAAAATACGGTGATGGATCAAGCCCTGATCTTTGGACTGGGTAAGAGTGGTCTGCTTAATTCAGACACTCTGTTCATCACCACCCCCTTTTCTGAATCATTTTGTCCACCATAAGCGTGGAAGGGTATACTCAGATGTGAGTCCCTTGCTCATTGCACCATCAGGATTCAAGCAAGCCGGGCCGACGATGGCTGAAATGCCAGAAACCGGTCCCCGGAAGCTTGTTTCCTTCCCAGTATAAGAATTGGCTTGGTAGTTTGGTTTGCCCTGTTCCCATCATGCACTGGGACAGGAACAGACTAATTCGCATGTAGCCATGTTCTGAGCTGGGATGGTGCAGTGAGCTAAAAAACGGTGATGGATCAAGCCCTGATCTTTGGACTGGGTAAGAGTGGTCTGCTCAATTCAGACACTCTGTTCATCACCACCCCCTTTTCTGAATCATTTTGTCCACCATAAGCGTGGAAGGGTATACTCAGATGTGAGTCCCTTGCTCATTGCACCATCAGGATTCAAGCAAGCCGGGCCGACGATGGCTGAAATGCCAGAAACCGGTCCCCGGAAGCTTGTTTCCTTCCCAGTATAAGAATTGGCTTGGTAGTTTGGTTTGCCCTGTTCCCATCATGCACTGGGACAGGAACAGACTAATTTGCATGTAGCCAGGTTCTGAGCTGGGATGGTGCAGTGAGCTAAAAAACGGTGATGGATCAAGCCCTGATCTTTGGACTGGGTAAGAGTGGTCTGCTTAATTCAGACACTCTGTTCATCACCACCCCCTTTTCTGAATCATTTTGTCCACCATAAGCGTGGAAGGGTATACTCAGATGTGAGTCCCTTGCTCATTGCACCATCAGGATTCAAGCAAGCCGGGCCGACGACGGCTGAAATGCCAGAAACCGGTCCCAGGAAGCTTGTTTCCTTCCCAGTATAAGAATTGGCTTGGTAGTTTGGTTTGCCCTGTTCCCATCATGCACTGGGACAGGAACAGACTAATTTGCATGTAGCCAGGTTCTGAGCTGGGATGGTGCAGTGAGCTAAAAAACGGTGATGGATCAAGCCCTGATCTTTGGACTGGGTAAGAGTGGTCTGCTTAATTCAGACACTCTGTTCATCACCACCCCCTTTTCTGAATCATTTTGTCCACCATAAGCGTGGAAGGGTATACTCAGATGTGAGTCCCTTGCTCATTGCACCATCAGGATTCAAGCAAGCCGGGCCGACGACGGCTGAAATGCCAGAAACCGGTCCCCGGAAGCTTGTTTCCTTCCCAGTATAAGAATTGGCTTGGTAGTTTGGTTTGCCCTGTTCCCATCATGCACTGGGACAGGAACAGACTAATTTGCATGTAGCCAGGTTCTGAGCTGGGATGGTGCAGTGAGCTAAAAAACGGGGATGGATCAAGCCCTGATCTTTGGACTGGGTAAGAGTGGTCTGCTTAATTCAGACACTCTGTTCATCACCACCCCCTTTTCTGAATCATTTTGTCCACCATAAGCGTGGAAGGGTATACTCAGATGTGAGTCCCTTGCTCATTGCACCATCAGGATTCAAGCAAGCCTGGCCGACGACGGCTGAAATGCCAGAAACCGGTCCCCGGAAGCTTGTTTCCTTCCCAGTATAAGAATTGGCTTGGTAGTTTGGTTTGCCCTGTTCCCATCATGCACTGGGACAGGAACAGACTAATTTGCATGTAGCCAGGTTCTGAGCTGGGATGGTGCAGTGAGCTAAAAAACGGTGATGGATCAAGCCCTGATCTTTGGACTGGGTAAGAGTGGTCTGCTTAATTCAGACACTCTGTTCATCACCACCCCCTTTTCTGAATCATTTTGTCCACCATAAGCGTGGAAGGGTATACTCAGATGTGAGTCCCTTGCTCATAGCACCATCAGGATTCAAGCAAGCCGGGCCGACGACGGCTGAAATGCCAGAAACCGGTCCCCGGAAGCTTGTTTCCTTCCCAGTATAAGAATTGGCTTGGTAGTTTGGTTTGCCCTGTTCCCATCATGCACTGGGACAGGAACAGACTAATTTGCATGTAGCCAGGTTCTGAGCTGGGATGGTGCAGTGAGCTAAAAAACGGTGATGGATCAAGCCCTGATCTTTGGACTGGGTAAGAGTGGTCTGCTTAATTCAGACACTCTGTTCATCACCACCCCCTTTTCTGAATCATTTTGTCCACCATAAGCGTGGAAGGGTATACTCAGATGTGAGTCCCTTGCTCATTGCACCATCAGGATTCAAGCCAGCCGGGCAGACGACGGCTGAAATGCCAGAAACCGGTCCCCGGAAGCTTGTTTCCTTCCCAGTATAAGAATTGGCTTGGTAGTTTGGTTTGCCCTGTTCCCATCATGCACTGGGTCAGGAACAGACTAATTTGCATGTAGCCAGGTTCTGAGCTGGGATGGTGCAGTGAGCTAAAAAACGGTGATGGATCAAGCCCTGATCTTTGGACTGGGTAAGAGTGGTCTGCTTAATTCAGACACTCTGTTCATCACCACCCCCTTTTCTGAATCATTTTGTCCACCATAAGCGTGGAAGGGTATACTCAGATGTGAGTCCCTTGCTCATTGCACCATCAGGATTCAAGCAAGCCGGGCCGACGACGGCTGAAATGCCAGAAACCGGTCCCCGGAAGCTTGTTTCCTTCCCCGTATAAGAATTGGCTTGGTAGTTTGGTTTGCCCTGTTCCCATCATGCACTGGGACAGGAACAGACTAATTTGCATGTAGCCAGGTTCTGAGCTGGGATGGTGCAGTGAGCTAAAAAACGGTGATGGATCAAGCCCTGATCTTTGGACTGGGTAAGAGTGGTCTGCTTAATTCAGACACTCTGTTCATCACCACCCCCTTTTCTGAATCATTTTGTCCACCATAAGCGTGGAAGGGTATACTCAGATGTGAGTCCCTTGCTCATTGCACCATCAGGATTCAAGCAAGCCTGGCCGACGACGGCTGAAATGCCAGAAACCGGTCCCCGGAAGCTTGTTTCCTTCCCCGTATAAGAATTGGCTTGGTAGTTTGGTTTGCCCTGTTCCCATCATGCACTGGGACATGAACAGACTAATTTGCATGTAGCCAGGTTCTGAGCTGGGATGGTGCAGTGAGCTAAAAAACGGTGATGGATCAAGCCCTGATCTTTGGACTGGGTAAGAGTGGTCTGCTTAATTCAGACACTCTGTTCATCACCACCCCCTTTTCTGAATCATTTTGTCCACCATAAGCGTGGAAGGGTATACTCAGATGTGAGTCCCTTGCTCATTGCACCATCAGGATTCAAGCAAGCCGGGCCGACGACGGCTGAAATGCCAGAAACCGGTCCCCGGAAGCTTGTTTTCTTCCCAGTATAAGAATTGGCTTGGTAGTTTGGTTTGCCCTGTTCCCATCATGCACTGGGACAGGAACAGACTAATTTGCATGTAGCCAGGTTCTGAGCTGGGATGGTGCAGTGAGCTAAAAAACGGTGATGGATCAAGCCCTGATCTTTGGACTGGGTAAGAGTGGTCTGCTTAATTCAGACACTCTGTTCATCACCACCCCCTTTTCTGAATCATTTTGTCCACCATAAGCGTGGAAGGGTATACTCAGATGTGAGTCCCTTGCTCATTGCACCATCAGGATTCAAGCAACCCGGGCCGACGACGGCTGAAATGCCAGAAACCGGTCCCCGGAAGCTTGTTTCCTTCCCAGTACAAGAATTGGCTTGGTAGTTTGGTTTGCCCTGTTCCCATCATGCACTGGGACAGGAACAGACTAATTTGCCTGTAGCCAGGTTCTGAGCTGGGATGGTGCAGTGAGCTAAAAAACGGTGATGGATCAAGCTCTGATCTTTGGACTGGGTAAGAGTGGTCTGCTTAATTCAGACACTCTGTTCATCACCACCCCCTTTTCTGAATCATTTTGTCCACCATAAGCGTGGAAGGGTATACTCAGATGTGAGTCCCTTGCTCATTGCACCATCAGGATTCAAGCAAGCCGGGCCGACGATGGCTGAAATGCCAGAAACCGGTCCCCGGAAGCTTGTTTCCTTCCCAGTATAAGAATTGGCTTGGTAGTTTGGTTTGCCCTGTTCCCATCATGCACTGGGACAGGAACAGACTAATTCGCATGTAGCCATGTTCTGAGCTGGGATGGTGCAGTGAGCTAAAAAACGGTGATGGATCAAGCCCTGATCTTTGGACTGGGTAAGAGTGGTCTGCTCAATTCAGACACTCTGTTCATCACCACCCCCTTTTCTGAATCATTTTGTCCACCATATGCGTGGAAGGGTATACTCAGATGTGAGTCCCTTGCTCATTGCACCATCAGGATTCAAGCAAGCCGGGCCGACGATGGCTGAAATGCCAGAAACCGGTCCCCGGAAGCTTGTTTCCTTCCCAGTATAAGAATTGGCTTGGTAGTTTGGTTTGCCCTGTTCCCATCATGCACTGGGACAGGAACAGACTAATTTGCATGTAGCCAGGTTCTGAGCTGGGATGGTGCAGTGAGCTAAAAAACGGTGATGGATCAAGCCCTGATCTTTGGACTGGGTAAGAGTGGTCTGCTTAATTCAGACACTCTGTTCATCACCACCCCCTTTTCTGAATCATTTTGTCCACCATAAGCGTGGAAGGGTATACTCAGATGTGAGTCCCTTGCTCATTGCACCATCAGGGTTCAAGCAAGCCGGGCCGACGACGGCTGAAATGCCAGAAACCGGTCCACGGAAGCTTGTTTCCTTCCCAGTATAAGAATTGGCTTGGTAGTTTGGTTTGCCCTGTTCCCATCATGCACTGGGACAGGAACAGACTAATTTGCATGTAGCCAGGTTCTGAGCTGGGATGGTGCAGTGAGCTAAAAAACGGTGATGGATCAAGCCCTGATCTTTGGACTGGGTAAGAGTGGTCTGCTTAATTCAGACACTCTGTTCATCACCACCCCCTTTTCTGAATCATTTTGTCCACCATAAGCGTGGAAGGGTATACTCAGATGTGAGTCCCTTGCTCATTGCACCATCAGGATTCAAGCAAGCCGGGCCGACGACGGCTGAAATGCCAGAAACCGGTCCCCGGAAGCTTGTTTCCTTCCCAGTATAAGAATTGGCTTGGTAGTTTGGTTTGCCCTGTTCCCATCATGCACTGGGACAGGAACAGACTAATTTGCATGTAGCCAGGTTCTGAGCTGGGATGGTGCAGTGAGCTAAAAAACGGTGATGGATCAAGCCCTGATCTTTGGACTGGGTAAGAGTGGTCTGCTTAATTCAGACACTCTGTTCATCACCACCCCCTTTTCTGAATCATGTTGTCCACCATAAGCGTGGAAGGGTATACTCAGATGTGAGTCCCTTGCTCATTGCACCATCAGGATTCAAGCAAGCCTGGCCGACGACGGCTGAAATGCCAGAAACCGGTCCCCGGAAGCTTGTTTCCTTCCCAGTATAAGAATTGGCTTGGTAGTTTGGTTTGCCCTGTTCCCATCATGCACTGGGACAGGAACAGACTAATTTGCATGTAGCCAGGTTCTGAGCTGGGATGGTGCAGTGAGCTAAAAAACGGTGATGGATCAAGCCCTGATCTTTGGACTGGGTAAGAGTGGTCTGCTTAATTCAGACACTCTGTTCATCACCACCCCCTTTTCTGAATCATTTTGTCCACCATAAGCGTGGAAGGGTATACTCAGATGTGAGTCCCTTGCTCATAGCACCATCAGGATTCAAGCAAGCCGGGCCGACGACGGCTGAAATGCCAGAAACCGGTCCCCGGAAGCTTGTTTCCTTCCCAGTATAAGAATTGGCTTGGTAGTTTGGTTTGCCCTGTTCCCATCATGCACTGGGACAGGAACAGACTAATTTGCATGTAGCCAGGTTCTGAGCTGGGATGGTGCAGTGAGCTAAAAAAACGGTGATGGATCAAGCCCTGATCTTTGGACTGGGTAAGAGTGGTCTGCTTAATTCAGACACTCTGTTCATCACCACCCCCTTTTCTGAATCATTTTGTCCACCATAAGCGTGGAAGGGTATACTCAGATGTGAGTCCCTTGCTCATTGCACCATCAGGATTCAAGCAAGCCTGGCCGACGACGGCTGAAATGCCAGAAACCGGTCCCCGGAAGCTTGTTTCCTTCCCAGTATAAGAATTGGCTTGGTAGTTTGGTTTGCCCTGTTCCCATCATGCACTGGGACAGGAACAGACTAATTTGCATGTAGCCAGGTTCTGAGCTGGGATGGTGCAGTGAGCTAAAAAACGGTGATGGATCAAGCCCTGATCTTTGGACTGGGTAAGAGTGGTCTGCTTAATTCAGACACTCTGTTCATCACCACCCCCTTTTCTGAATCATTTTGTCCACCATAAGCGTGGAAGGGTATACTCAGATGTGAGTCCCTTGCTCATAGCACCATCAGGATTCAAGCAAGCCGGGCCGACGACGGCTGAAATGCCAGAAACCGGTCCCCGGAAGCTTGTTTCCTTCCCAGTATAAGAATTGGCTTGGTAGTTTGGTTTGCCCTGTTCCCATCATGCACTGGGACAGGAACAGACTAATTTGCATGTAGCCAGGTTCTGAGCTGGGATGGTGCAGTGAGCTAAAAAAACGGTGATGGATCAAGCCCTGATCTTTGGACTGGGTAAGAGTGGTCTGCTTAATTCAGACACTCTGTTCATCACCACCGCCTTTTCTGAATCATTTTGTCCACCATAAGCGTGGAAGGGTATACTCAGATGTGAGTCCCTTGCTCATTGCACCATCAGGATTCAAGCAAGCCGGGCCGACGACGGCTGAAATGCCAGAAACCGGTCCCCGGAAGCTTGTTTCCTTCCCAGTATAAGAATTGGCTTGGTAGTTTGGTTTGCCCTGTTCCCATCATGCACTGGGTCAGGAACAGACTAATTTGCATGTAGCCAGGTTCTGAGCTGGGATGGTGCAGTGAGCTAAAAAACGGTGATGGATCAAGCCCTGATCTTTGGACTGGGTAAGAGTGGTCTGCTTAATTCAGACACTCTGTTCATCACCACCCCCTTTTCTGAATCATTTTGTCCACCATAAGCGTGGAAGGGTATACTCAGATGTGAGTCCCTTGCTCATTGCACCATCAGGATTCAAGCAAGCCGGGCCGACGACGGCTGAAATGCCAGAAACCGGTCCCCGGAAGCTTGTTTCCTTCCCAGTATAAGAATTGGCTTGGTAGTTTGGTTTGCCCTGTTCCCATCATGCACTGGGACAGGAACAGACTAATTTGCATGTAGCCAGGTTCTGAGCTGGGATGGTGCAGTGAGCTAAAAAACGGTGATGGATCAAGCCCTGATCTTTGGACTGGGTAAGAGTGGTCTGCTTAATTCAGACACTCTGTTCATCACCACCCCCTTTTCTGAATCATTTTGTCCACCATAAGCGTGGAAGGGTATACTCAGATGTGAGTCCCTTGCTCATTGCACCATCAGGATTCAAGCAAGCCGGGCCGACGACGGCTGAAATGCCAGAAACCGGTCCCCGGAAGCTTGTTTTCTTCCCAGTATAAGAATTGGCTTGGTAGTTTGGTTTGCCCTGTTCCCATCATGCACTGGGACAGGAACAGACTAATTTGCATGTAGCCAGGTTCTGAGCTGGGATGGTGCAGTGAGCTAAAAAACGGTGATGGATCAAGCCCTGATCTTTGGACTGGGTAAGAGTGGTCTGCTTAATTCAGACACTCTGTTCATCACCACCCCCTTTTCTGAATCATTTTGTCCACCATAAGCGTGGAAGGGTATACTCAGATGTGAGTCCCTTGCTCATTGCACCATCAGGATTCAAGCAAGCCGGGCCGACGACGGCTGAAATGCCAGAAACCGGTCCCCGGAAGCTTGTTTCCTTCCCAGTATAAGAATTGGCTTGGTAGTTTGGTTTGCCCTGTTCCCATCATGCACTGGGACAGGAACAGACTAATTTGCCTATAGCCAGGTTCTGAGCTGGGATGGTGCAGTGAGCTAAAAAACGGTGATGGATCAAGCCCTGATCTTTGGACTGGGTAAGAGTGGTCTGCTTAATTCAGACACTCTGTTCATCACCACCCCCTTTTCTGAATCATTTTGTCCACCATAAGCGTGGAAGGGTATACTCAGATGTGAGTCCCTTGCTCATTGCACCATCAGGATTCAAGCAAGCCGGGCCGACGATGGCTGAAATGCCAGAAACCGGTCCCCGGAAGCTTGTTTCCTTCCCAGTATAAGAATTGGCTTGGTAGTTTGGTTTGCCCTGTTCCCATCATGCACTGGGACAGGAACAGACTAATTCGCATGTAGCCATGTTCTGAGCTGGGATGGTGCAGTGAGCTAAAAAACGGTGATGGATCAAGCCCTGATCTTTGGACTGGGTAAGAGTGGTCTGCTCAATTCAGACACTCTGTTCATCACCACCCCCTTTTCTGAATCATTTTGTCCACCATAAGCGTGGAAGGGTATACTCAGATGTGAGTCCCTTGCTCATTGCACCATCAGGATTCAAGCAAGCCGGGCCGACGATGGCTGAAATGCCAGAAACCGGTCCCCGGAAGCTTGTTTCCTTCCCAGTATAAGAATTGGCTTGGTAGTTTGGTTTGCCCTGTTCCCATCATGCACTGGGACAGGAACAGACTAATTTGCATGTAGCCAGGTTCTGAGCTGGGATGGTGCAGTGAGCTAAAAAACGGTGATGGATCAAGCCCTGATCTTTGGACTGGGTAAGAGTGGTCTGCTTAATTCAGACACTCTGTTCATCACCACCCCCTTTTCTGAATCATTTTGTCCACCATAAGCGTGGAAGGGTATACTCAGATGTGAGTCCCTTGCTCATTGCACCATCAGGATTCAAGCAAGCCGGGCCGACGACGGCTGAAATGCCAGAAACCGGTCCCCGGAAGCTTGTTTCCTTCCCAGTATAAGAATTGGCTTGGTAGTTTGGTTTGCCCTGTTCCCATCATGCACTGGGACAGGAACAGACTAATTTGCATGTAGCCAGGTTCTGAGCTGGGATGGTGCAGTGAGCTAAAAAACGGTGATGGATCAAGCCCTGATCTTTGGACTGGGTAAGAGTGGTCTGCTTAATTCAGACACTCTGTTCATCACCACCCCCTTTTCTGAATCATTTTGTCCACCATAAGCGTGGAAGGGTATACTCAGATGTGAGTCCCTTGCTCATTGCACCATCAGGATTCAAGCAAGCCGGGCCGACGACGGCTGAAATGCCAGAAACCGGTCCCCGGAAGCTTGTTTCCTTCCCAGTATAAGAATTGGCTTGGTAGTTTGGTTTGCCCTGTTCCCATCATGCACTGGGACAGGAACAGACTAATTTGCATGTAGCCAGGTTCTGAGCTGGGATGGTGCAGTGAGCTAAAAAACGGGGATGGATCAAGCCCTGATCTTTGGACTGGGTAAGAGTGGTCTGCTTAATTCAGACACTCTGTTCATCACCACCCCCTTTTCTGAATCATTTTGTCCACCATAAGCGTGGAAGGGTATACTCAGATGTGAGTCCCTTGCTCATTGCACCATCAGGATTCAAGCAAGCCTGGCCGACGACGGCTGAAATGCCAGAAACCGGTCCCCGGAAGCTTGTTTCCTTCCCAGTATAAGAATTGGCTTGGTAGTTTGGTTTGCCCTGTTCCCATCATGCACTGGGACAGGAACAGACTAATTTGCATGTAGCCAGGTTCTGAGCTGGGATGGTGCAGTGAGCTAAAAAACGGTGATGGATCAAGCCCTGATCTTTGGACTGGGTAAGAGTGGTCTGCTTAATTCAGACACTCTGTTCATCACCACCCCCTTTTCTGAATCATTTTGTCCACCATAAGCGTGGAAGGGTATACTCAGATGTGAGTCCCTTGCTCATAGCACCATCAGGATTCAAGCAAGCCGGGCCGACGACGGCTGAAATGCCAGAAACCGGTCCCCGGAAGCTTGTTTCCTTCCCAGTATAGGAATTGGCTTGGTAGTTTGGTTTGCCCTGTTCCCATCATGCACTGGGACAGGAACAGACTAATTTGCATGTAGCCAGGTTCTGAGCTGGGATGGTGCAGTGAGCTAAAAAACGGTGATGGATCAAGCCCTGATCTTTGGACTGGGTAAGAGTGGTCTGCTTAATTCAGACACTCTGTTCATCACCACCCCCTTTTCTGAATCATTTTGTCCACCATAAGCGTGGAAGGGTATACTCAGATGTGAGTCCCTTGCTCATTGCACCATCAGGATTCAAGCCAGCCGGGCAGACGACGGCTGAAATGCCAGAAACCGGTCCCCGGAAGCTTGTTTCCTTCCCAGTATAAGAATTGGCTTGGTAGTTTGGTTTGCCCTGTTCCCATCATGCACTGGGTCAGGAACAGACTAATTTGCATGTAGCCAGGTTCTGAGCTGGGATGGTGCAGTGAGCTAAAAAACGGTGATGGATCAAGCCCTGATCTTTGGACTGGGTAAGAGTGGTCTGCTTAATTCAGACACTCTGTTCATCACCACCCCCTTTTCTGAATCATTTTGTCCACCATAAGCGTGGAAGGGTATACTCAGATGTGAGTCCCTTGCTCATTGCACCATCAGGATTCAAGCAAGCCGGTCCGACGACGGCTGAAATGCCAGAAACCGGTCCCCGGAAGCTTGTTTCCTTCCCAGTATAAGAATTGGCTTGGTAGTTTGGTTTGCCCTGTTCCCATCATGCACTGGGACAGGAACAGACTAATTTGCATGTAGCCAGGTTCTGAGCTGGGATGGTGCAGTGAGCTAAAAAACGGTGATGGATCAAGCCCTGATCTTTGGACTGGGTAAGAGTGGTCTGCTTAATTCAGACACTCTGTTCATCACCACCCCCTTTTCTGAATCATTTTGTCCACCATAAGCGTGGAAGGGTATACTCAGATGTGAGTCCCTTGCTCATTGCACCATCAGGATTCAAGCAAGCCGGGCCGACGACGGCTGAAATGCCAGAAACCGGTCCCCGGAAGCTTGTTTCCTTCCCCGTATAAGAATTGGCTTGGTAGTTTGGTTTGCCCTGTTCCCATCATGCACTGGGACAGGAACAGACTAATTTGCATGTAGCCAGGTTCTGAGCTGGGATGGTGCAGTGAGCTAAAAAACGGTGATGGATCAAGCCCTGATCTTTGGACTGGGTAAGAGTGGTCTGCTTAATTCAGACACTCTGTTCATCACCACCCCCTTTTCTGAATCATTTTGTCCACCATAAGCGTGGAAGGGTATACTCAGATGTGAGTCCCTTGCTCATTGTGTAAAAACCTGATTCGGGTCGGGGACAATCGATATTTGCCCGGCGGTATTGCCTCTGTGATCCTCTAGTTATTTAATCAATGAAGAGGCAGGCGCTGGAGACTGGAAAGCAGGAAACAAGGTTTTTATTCTCTCCGGAGGAGAACACGGCAAAACGGACAGCAGGTATCGTTCTGAGGTGCTCTACCTTATGTCTGAGGTCTGGCCCCTTATATACAGGGTTTTGCGGTTTTTATTACAGTTTACATACTCATGACAAAGCTTTGATGTACGGAAAGACATTCCCGGAACCCCCCCCTCCGGGCCCGTTCCCACACACATTTACAGTAGAGGTCCCCAGCCTAGTCACAACAGGTGATGAGTATCGCGCAGCTGGATATTCCGTCAATTCATGGAATGCGGGGTTCGATCGGATCTCGTGGGGTGGGGGCTTTGATCAACCCGGGGATCCTTTGATGGGGGAAGCTTTCTATTGTACGGGGAGGGGCAAGGAATAGTATCGGCAGAGCTGGGTGCCGGCCTGGGAACGAGGAGGACAAACGGGCACACGGGGAAAAGGGGGTTTGCATCAAAGGGCCGGGGATCATGAAAGGGAAGAAGGGAGGTGTTGCGCTGGGAACAGGATGAGGGCCTGAGGCAGAGCAGCGCCGGAGAGGGGTTTATGATTCAAGGCAGGTGCAAGCAGGGGGGTTGGTCAGCGTGCAGGCTTAGTGAGGGCGAAGGGCTATGTCAGGGGCCAGCGGCATGCAAAAAGGGTTTGTTCTGTTCAGGGCATCTTAAAATGGCGGGTGCGCACGACAAAAGTGTGGCATCAGGGGAAGAGGCAAGATGGCGCAGATAATGTTCACCAAACCGTACTAATTTTCAACAGTCCTCCCTTTAACATATTCAAGGCATCTTGCTGGTTCATTTTCTACTCGGTTCTATTGTGGTGGGCATGAGAAAGAAAGCAGTAGGAACCCTAGATGAAAGAGTTGTAAAACAATACATTTTAAGATTTCTAGTTTTAGGAGGCGGACCTATTGATAAACTTTGATAAACTTGTCTAGCAGGAAAGTCATAGAAATGCAATACAAAAAACGATTCTGTTGCGAGAGCAGCGAGTACATTTCATAATGTGAACTGATAGGTTATTACATATATCAGATTCGGATTGGTGCATAATCAATACAATGGCGGCTGGGAGAGAAATGAGGCGCAGCAGAAACGGTGATTGGGGATGTCAAAATGTTCGCAGTTAATGAGTTCTCAGTATTCTTTGTTGTCTTTCGTTGGCGCTGTGGAGCACCGGCGGTGGAGCTACGGGTCCAGCTCTATTCTAGGTCTCGCGTTGCAGGGCACGACCTTTCCCTCGCATTCCTGGTTGAAAAGGTCCTTTTCGCCCTGTGTCCTTTGAGGTGATTGTCAAAAAGTTCAGATGGAAGAAGGGTGCATGTGAGCAGTTCTTTCGGGTAGGTCGGAGGAAAAAGGGGGATGGAGCAGGGCCAGATCGGGTACAGACTAGGGGGACGGAGAATTTCAGATAGGCAGGCTTATGACCGAATTCAGAGAGCGGGGACTTGTCGGCAAACACTGGACATCGAGCAGGGGCATCAGGTCGGCCCTTTCTTCTCATTTTGTCGAAAACAGTGCCTCGTCCTGCAGCTCTTTTCTGTCGTGGTCTCGCCTTGGCCAATGTCGCAGGTGTTCCATAGTCTGCAGTCAGGCCTCGTGCTCCCACATCCGGTCCTTCTCTCTCCCGACAGCCGTACCCTTAAACGAGTTTGAAAAGACAGTCTTTAGAGAATTTGCAGAGGAAGGTAATCACAAAAGTCTATTTCGCTCTCAGCTCCGGGCAGAAACGAAAACGTCCGTTATATTAGGGTTCACAACTAACATATAAATGACCGATGGCAGTTTATCTGATGGAGACCCACCTTCGTAAGACGAGCCTGACAAAGATATGCCGTTCTCTAGGGTTTTATATTTACCAAGGGTTCTGTGTGCTATCAACATGGTACTAACCAGGTATTTTGCTGGGGGGGGCGAACATAGGCTAAACATTTCTTTTTATCAATGCGTCCTGCTTTTCAACTAAACATTTTTCACTTTCGGCAGGGCTCATTTCAACGATTTCTTCACTTTGGCCTAGTCTTTTAACCTTGTAAAACATCATTCTGGTTCCTACGTAGCTTCCTACGGCTTGATTACTTAATCAGAAAAGACAGGGGTTTTATGGGAAACAACTAGGGACATAGAAAACTTATGGTAAGGGCGTAAATCGACCCATCTCTCACAACCGGAAATGAGGGGTAGTTTCATAACTCCAGTTTGGAGCGGCTGATACGGGGACAGGGGTGATCATTTTTACTGTTTGGGTATTGCGACAATTTCGGGGCGGGGAGGGTCGCGTATTCTGAGGTCCTTTTTTATAACATAGGAGCCGTTGACATGTAGTTCCCTTATTACGGGCCAGATTAGGGAACCTCTGTCGTCTTACCTGTCCTTTCCCTTACGGCCCAACCTCGGTTTATTGACTTTTAGCGGAAAAGGAGAGGTAATGACACGGTCTCAGGGTGATTGTATTAAAGACAAGTTTTTGTGTAAATACTGACGGTATTTGAAGCCAATTGGGTGGTGTGCTAGGGGTGGCGGTTTGCCAATTTCGGGGTTAATCGCTCGGAAGAGTGGGAGTGCAAAAAGAGAGAGAGAGAGAGAGAGAGAGAGAGAGAGAGAGAGAGAGAGAGAGACGAGAGACGAGAGAGAGAGAGTGCAACGGCAGGCTAAATAGTACACGTGCAACAGAGAGGGTGGCAGTGTATTCAAGTAAGGCTATTTAGTGCATTACACAGTCTGCGTTAGAATCTTGTAATCATGCAGTTTGAGCATTAGACAGGGTAGAGGGGACGTGCCTTGAGAAAAAGGAAAAAAAGAAAGGAGGTACCATTTTGTCGCACTTTCTCGCATTCTCGGTCCTTCGACCAGTTGGGTCAACGCCTCAGTCACACACACACATTCTCTCATAGTTTCGCATCATACGTGACATGGGTTCATTCGTGTGGTCTGGTTTAAGGGTGATCACTTTTTATCAGGTCATACTAATTTTACGGGTTTGTTCGATACGTGAGTAGTTAGTAGGCGCGCTTAGGCACCACCTTGCAGCGCTAGTCTGCTTCGTGTATTAGACACGGCAAGGCTTCAGATCTTCGCCACACCTCGGCTGTAATCTCTGATGTAACCTGCAGAGGGAGGAAAAAAAGGGGGGGGGGACAGCATTCGCGCATATTCAAATACATGGATTCAAGAGTCCTTTACTTACCTCTTACTCGTCTTTCCTCCTCGGGGCAGAGTCCCCGGGGATATGGTTTTCTGGAGTCAGGGGGGGGGCAGTGTGTCCATATAGGTCGTGTGCGGGGAAACGTAAAAAGGAAACCAGAGGTGCCTAGTGCGAGGTATCTAGTCGAAAGATGTATCTCACTATCGGGATCCTTAAACCTCCTTCAACGCTGTGACGTTCTAAGGTTCTTCGGTTCTTGGGTCAGCCCTGTTCCCTAGTACCTTTGAACGTCGTACTTTATAATATTTACATCATTTCATTTCACCCTTCTTTTACATTCCCTCATTTACACCGTTCGTTTTACCCATCCTTGGAAGTCGAGGTCTTCCTCCATGCGAGAGTTCATGAGTCAATCGCGTACTTTGAAGGCAGAGTGTCGTGTTGTCGATCCGATCCGACCTCCAGGGCTGGGCAACCATCTTCTTTCAACCTTAAAGAGAGAGCAGAGTAGGGTGCACAGAAAAGAACTCTCCCACCGATCCCACATTTTTTTTTCTTTTTTTTAAATAAAGCATGCAATACCCGTCCATAGTTTCGAAAACCTTTATTTTGCAAAATCATTTCAGCACGTGGATTATGGGGGGTGCGGTCGTATTTGGCCGGACGTGGCAATGGCTAAAGTGCGTACAGTGGGGGGTGTCGTTTTGCAGCAATAAAAACATTGGAAAGTTTTATTCATTCATTTGTAAGAAACTAAAACGTCTATTAATTGGCTGGGGGTTCGGGGGCATTTATTTCATAATTTAGAAGCATAGTCAGAATAGTTGCAATCAGATTTCCTATATGCATACCGTATGTGTGCGTCATAAATGGGGTTATACATCAGCTATAAAAATATAATACACCGTACATTTGTAATCAACATTTTTAACGGGATCCTTTCACAATGTTCGTCGAGTGAGCTCTCCTTGTCTTTTCTAGCCAAGTGTACAAAGGATCATATAAGTCTCAGAACATCAAGTTTGTATAGTGAAAAGGGACACCACGAGGTGTTCGTAAGTTCCTATTGATACCGGCGCCATTTTGGGCGGGGCCGGGTTAGTCCGGAAGTAGCATCAGGGAAAAATGTTTCCTACAACCGGCAGTTGGACCAGAGTCCTTTTCGGCAGTTCTAGTATTCATGCTAACAGAAGGAGTGGCAATGTCATGCCTGTTTCGTTAGTGATCAAGGCAGCCGTCCCTTACCGGAAGCCTGCAGGGGCCGAAGGCTCCGCCGGGGACCTTTGTAGAATCTTCAAGGCTGCGGAGATGCTGTCGGAGATGGGGGCTTGTGCCCCAGTGGGCAAGTGTCCGAGTTATATTGCTGGTCAAAGTTGCTCTAGCGGCCGGGGCCCGCCTTCCAGCGGACCCAGACGCCATTTTGAGGCCCTACAGGGGCCACTCTCGTCGAGTTTGCAAGAGTGGAAGAGATCCTTCGGAGTGAAAGGAAGAGGGCTCTGTTTTGTGAAAGCGGGACGTTCGGCTGGGGTGCAGCTGTGATGCCCCCACCTGGGGGGGGCGAGGGAGACTCGTTCGCGCCGTCTCCTTCTTCCGGTGCACCCCATGCTGCTCTTTTTCATCGGCCCGCACGAAGGTCTCTCCCCATCCGGTGCTCCCCAAGTCGTGTGCTCAGTGCTGTGGGAGTATGGCCACCTGTGGCGCGCATTCGGCGCGGCACGAGTATCGGTGCAGTCATTGCAGGTTCGGTGTTCCGAAAATATGGGCACCATTGCACGTTCGGTGCTGCGCAAGTATTGGGGCACCATCGCCTGACTGGGGGTGTTCGGCGTTGGGCCGGGGGCTGGGAGACCTCCTATCCATGGAGGTGGGGGAGGCTCGTCCGCGTCGCCTCTCCCTCCCAGCCCGACCTGGACGCATTCCTGCAGAGGTGTGGACAGGGCATCCCGCCGCCCAGAGCTGCTGCGACTGTTACGGAAGGGAAAAGGAAGAGGTGTCTCGTTCTTCTCTGGACATGTGGCGGGACTACTTAAGACTATCCAGGCCCGTTGCGGCTGGGCCGAGGAGGCATGTGGCGGGACTACCGGCAACTACCTAGGGCCGTTGCGGCTGGGCTCCGCTGGCCCCTGCCTCTCCTCCGGCTCCCCCATACGTTAAGATTTCCTGACCAAGTGTTGGCAGCAGGGCCCGCCTTATATGGGTTGCCGCCGGTTGGGCGTAGCCGTAACCCAGCCCTACTTTGGAAGGTTCCAGAATGTGGGGGGGGCGAATGTTCTGTTGACTTTCCTGTTCTATAGTTTACCGTTCTTGTTTTTCTAGCGTTATTGTGTTTTTCTTTGCTTGTTATGTTAAAATAAAAGTTCGTGTTTATCAGTGGCTTACTGATTTCGTTTCCCATTTCTTTCTTTCCAGGTTGTTTCATGCTAAAATTTTCTATTAACATAGTTTATGTAACATGGAAGCACGTGCAGGGGGATGACGCAGATTCATATATTACGTACACACAAACTCGGACGGGGGGGGGACAGTAAAAGCATGACACACAAGATCCAAAGACAAACATAAAACAGTGATTATTTGGCCAAAATTATCTTTCTCCGTCTGTTAATTTAGAACTAGGCTGGGTTCCCGTTTTTATATTGTCCGACCTAGGAAAACTCGAACATGTCGCTGAAATCGTTCTGGCGGAACCTGTGCCATCGGGCATAATCAAACGTGGTGGTTCTATCTGGTCTGTCCGTGCGAGTCGGATTTTTCTTTGTCTCGCGCTTTTTCTCATTCTGCTGGCCTGTCATTCCTGTCGGCACTTTGCCCTTACTCACGCTCAGTAGAGTCGGGCATTGGGCTTTCCAGTGTCCGACATATCTACAAAAAGCGCATTGGTCTGGCCCTAAGTCTGGCCGTCTTTTGCGTAGTGTCGGGGGATAACTTTTGGGTCGTGGTGTCCCGGGGTTGTCCTGTCGGTATATTTCTCTACCTGGTTTGTCCTCGTCTTTTCTCTGTCGTTGCATAGCCTCTCTGCGCCACATACCGAGACTGTCGAGCATAATAGGCGTTGTCTTATTATTGCGAAGGGCTATTTCCAACGTTTCTATTTTATCAAGGTCAAAGGATCCTGCCAGTGGCCACTGTTTGTCTTGACTTTCTTTGGTATACCTGTGCCACAATTTATTATAGGCTATGGTAACTAATCCATAGTTTATGAACATGTCCTTATTAGGGGTGCCTTCTAGTGGAGCTATATGGTCCACCTCTAATACACGGTCCGGGCTGAACCAATTATCAATCAGTGGGGAGAAGACAGACATGACGGTTCGTAACGAGGGACTAAAAAGTCAGCACTGCCTATCTTATCACTAGGTGCAAAGACTAGACAGAATATTCCTATTCTACGTTGTTTGCAGGCAGTGAATACCTCATGAACAAAAAGTAACAAATAACGAGGAACAATCAAACAATCAATAAATAAATAAGATAGAGTAAGATCAATGGGGAGAGTAAGTAGGGCGCAAAAGTCTGCGTCCTCTACCCTTTCACTATCCGCAAAGAGGAATCTGTTGTTTCCGGTTTGCAGACAGAGAATCTCCAGAAGACAATCTGCGAACAGTAGTTCGGGGTTAAAGAACCCAGTTAATCAGTGAGGGAGAGGGAGTCTCCCAAAAACCGTTAAGAAATAATAGAGTCAGTGGGGGAGAAAGATAGGCGCGACGGTTACGTTACCTATCCTTCACTGTTTGCAAAAGAGAAGGAGCCTACTGTTTCTCCGTGTGCAGACAGTGAATCTCCAAATAGGTCAAACAAAGAGTAATACTAGTATATTTTTTTTGTAAACAATCAAGCAATCAATTATTTTCGCAATCCGTCGTGTTTACACGACCTTACCCGGACCGTGTGGACAGTTTCTTGTCTTCCGAATCCAGCGCCCGTTCGTCCTCTTTTTCTCGTATTTCTCACGGCACTCCTAATGGTCCCCAGTCAGGACCGTAGATCACTCGAGAGAGGTCTGTTCGGAACTAGTGAAGTTCGGATGATCGGCTGCCAGACGAGGGTCTATTGGGCAAGAGCTCTCCCGATCGTTGCAGTCATTCACTCTGTCGTCGGGACCTCTCCCACTGGATCCACGAGTCGTTGATGGGCCCCACGCTTGGGACGCCAATTGTAAAAACCTGATTCGGGTCGGGGACAATCGATATTTGCCCGGTGGTATTGCCTCTGTGACCCTCTAGTTATTTAATCAATGAAGAGGCAGGCGCTGGAGACTGGAAAGCAGGAAACAAGGTTTTTATTCTCTCCGGAGGAGAACACGGCAAAACGGACAGCAGGTATCGTTCTGAGGTGCTCTACCTTATGTCTGAGGTCTGGCCCCTTATATACAGGGTTTTGCGGTTTTTATTACAGTTTACATACTCATGACAAAGCTTTGATGTACGGAAAGACATTCCCGGAACCCCCCCCTCCAGGCCCGTTCCCACACACATTTACAGTAGAGGTCCCCACCCTAGTCACAACAGGTGATGAGTATCGCGCAGCTGGATATTCCGTCAATTCATGGAATGCGGGGTTCGATCGGATCTCGTGGGGTGGGGGCTTTGATCAACCCGGGGATCCTTTGATGGGGGAAGCTTTCTATTGTACGGGGAGGGGCAAGGAATAGTATCGGTAGAGCTGGGTGCCGGCCTGGGAACGAGGAGGACAAACGGGCACACGGGGAAAAGGGGGTTTGCATCAAAGGGCCGGGGATCATGAAAGGGAAGAAGGGAGGTGTTGCGCTGGGAACAGGATGAGGGCCTGAGGCAGAGCAGCGCCGGAGAGGGGTTTATGATTCAAGGCAGGTGCAAGCAGGGGGGTTGGTCAGCGTGCAGGCTTAGTGAGGGCGAAGGGCTATGTCAGGGGCCAGCGGCATGCAAAAAGGGGTTGTTCTGTTCAGGGCATCTTAAAATGGCGGGTGCGCACGACAAAAGTGTGGCATCAGGGGAAGAGGCAAGATGGCGCAGATAATGTTCACCAAACCGTACTAATTTTCAACAATTGCACCATCAGGATTCAAGCAAGCCGGGCCGACGACGGCTGAAATGCCAGAAACCGGTCCCCGGAAGCTTGTTTCCTTCCCAGTATAAGAATTGGCTTGGTAGTTTGGTTTGCCCTGTTCCCATCATGCACTGGGACAGGAACAGACTAATTTGCATGTAGCCAGGTTCTGAGCTGGGATGGTGCAGTGAGCTAAGAAAAGGGTGATGGATCAAGCCCTGATCTTTGGACTGGGTAAGAGTGGTCTGCTCAATTCAGACACTCTGTTCATCACCACCCCCTTTTCTGAATCATTTTGTCCACCATAAGCGTGGAAGGGTATACTCAGATGTGAGTCCCTTGCTCATTGCACCATCAGGATTCAAGCAAGCCGGGCCGACGATGGCTGAAATGCCAGAAACCGGTCCCCGGAAGCTTGTTTCCTTCCCAGTATAAGAATTGGCTTGGTAGTTTGGTTTGCCCTGTTCCCATCATGCACTGGGACAGGAACAGACTAATTTGCATGTAGCCAGGTTCTGAGCTGGGATGGTGCAGTGAGCTAAAAAACGGTGATGGATCAAGCCCAGATCTTTGGACTGGGTAAGAGTGGTCTGCTTAATTCAGACACTCTGTTCATCACCACCCCCTTTTCTGAATCATTTTGTCCACCATAAGCGTGGAAGGGTATACTCAGAGGTGAGTCCCTTGCTCATTGCACCATCAGGATTCAAGCAAGCCGGGCCGACGACGGCTGAAATGCCAGAAACCGGTCCCCGGAAGCTTGTTTCCTTCCCAGTATAAGAATTGGCTTGGTAGTTTGGTTTGCCCTGTTCCCATCATGCACTGGGACAGGAACAGACTAATTTGCATGTAGCCAGGTTCTGAGCTGGGATGGTGCAGTGAGCTAAAAAACGGTGATGGATCAAGCCCTGATCTTTGGACTGGGTAAGAGTGGTCTGCTTAATTCAGACACTCTGTTCATCACCACCCCCTTTTTTGAATCATTTTGTCCACCATAAGCGTGGAAGGGTATACTCAGATGTGAGTCCCTTGCTCATTGCACCATCAGGATTCAAGCAAGCCGGGCCGACGACGGCTGAAATGCCAGAAACCGGTCCCCGGAAGCTTGTTTCCTTCCCAGTATAAGAATTGGCTTGGTAGTTTGGTTTGCCCTGTTCCCATCATGCACTGGGACAGGAACAGACTAATTTGCATGTAGCCAGGTTCTGAGCTGGGATGGTGCAGTGAGCTAAAAAACGGTGATGGATCAAGCCCTGATCTTTGCACTGGGTAAGAGTGGTCTGCTTAATTCAGACACTCTGTTCATCACCACCCCCTTTTCTGAATCATTTTGTCCACCATAAGCGTGGAAGGGTATACTCAGATGTGAGTCCCTTGCTCATTGCACCATCAGGATTCAAGCAAGCCGGGCCGACGACGGCTGAAATGCCAGAAACCGGTCCCCGGAAGCTTGTTTCCTTCCCAGTATAAGAATTGGCTTGGTAGTTTGGTTTGCCCTGTTCCCATCATGCACTGGGACAGGAACAGACTAATTTGCATGTAGCCAGGTTCTGAGCTGGGATGGTGCAGTGAGCTAAGAAAAGGGTGATGGATCAAGCCCTGATCTTTGGACTGGGTAAGAGTGGTCTGCTCAATTCAGACACTCTGTTCATCACCACCCCCTTTTCTGAATCATTTTGTCCACCATAAGCGTGGAAGGGTATACTCAAATGTGAGTCCCTTGCTCATTGCACCATCAGGATTCAAGCAAGCCGGGCCGACGACGGCTGAAATGCCAGAAACCGGTCCCCGGAAGCTTGTTTCCTTCCCAGTATAAGAATTGGCTTGGTAGTTTGGTTTGCCCTGTTCCCATCATGCACTGGGACAGGAACAGACTAATTTGCATGTAGCCAGGTTCTGAGCTGGGAT